>NW_012144966.1:19218144-19219314 GCF_000956105.1 Propithecus coquereli
GGTGCAAAGATGAAGTCAGGGTCTTTGAAATTTCATGGCCCTTTAATGTGTATTGTGTTTATTATGTTTATGGTGTTAAATCTAGAAATAAAATGAAATTACAAAGTTATTAACAGCATCTCTGAAAATTTCCAAATCCCTAAATTAGGAACATAAACTACTTTTGGTAAGGTAAACTTTGTGAATAAAATAAAAATTGGTAAGGCATTATATATTTTGGTGTTTTATGAAAGTATTAATAACCGGATATACTGTATCTTGCCTATCAATGAAATTTGAAAACATATCTCTAAAATAGTGTTTTTCCATGTGGAAAGTTTGGTATAGTGTTTTCTGACCTGTAGTAGTTCTCATTTAGAGACCTCAGAGATATCACCAGTTGCTGAGATTTACTGTACATATTTCACTGTCAAAAGCTTTCAAGGGCAAATGAAAGAGCAATCCTCTATATTCCTAATTGACACATGGTTTTAATGTTGTAGTGACAAGGAATCAGCAGAATCTATCATCTCACATGTACTGATAATTCTTTTCAGAGAAAGCCACTACAGCATGAGCTTATTCAGCATTTATACTTCAGCTCAAGTGTTACCACTTCATACATGAAGCATACATGAACACCAAGCCATACATGAACACCCAATCTGACAGTGCCCCCCCATTCTAGATTACTCTCTCAGTTAGCTTCATCCAGTAGGCTGAAAAATGTCCCCCAAACAAAATGTCCCAAGAACCTGTATGACAAAAGAGACTTTGCAAATGTGATTAGGGATCACATTGTGGGGAATTATCCTGGAATATCTGGGTGGGACCCAAAAATAAGGGCCCTTGTAAGGGCCAGCAGCAGGGAGAGGGTTCAAAATCAGTAGTAAAAGATGCAAGAGATTGAAGTGATGCAATGAATGGGCCATGAGCCAAGGAAGGCAGAAGTCCTCTAGAACCTGAAGAAAGCAGAAACTCCCTAGAAGCCTCTAGAAATAACACAGCCCTGCCAACACCTGGCTCTTAAACTTCTGACCTCCAGAAATGTAAAAGAATGAATTTGTTTTATCTTAAGCCACTAATACTAATAGGATATTAATACACTTCATTTTCATTTTCATTGTAACACGTCTACTTAAAATTACCTTGTTTCTTAATTTTATAAATATATTTCTGTCCAATTTTGAA
>NW_012144966.1:19219364-19224277 GCF_000956105.1 Propithecus coquereli
GGGCTTTGTTTGCCCTCTGGAGCTTGATTAATCTCCTTATTTATATCAGAATACCAGCAGTCCTTTAGAATTGTATCCACCCCATCCCTGCACTCCTCATCCTCCTTCCACACTCCATAGCGTTTATAACCATACCTAACACTATATATATTTATTTTTGATTTTTCATTATCTCCCACTAATATAATATGCTCTCCTTAGGCTCAGTACCTTAAAAATGAGGAGACATATATATCTTAGCAACAATTATCATCTAACAATTAACTCTCTATGCATTACTACTGAATGATAACTCCCAAATCACAAGACATATTTTCTATGCTCTAGAATATATATTTAAGTGACTTTTTAAACCTCTGAACTCTAGTAAGAATATTTTTTGATTGTAGCACTGAAATGCACCACTACAGTTATTACAAGTCTTATAAGTTTGGGGAGAGTTCCTGGCTTATAAGAGCGACAAGATGGAGCCATGTTTCGAATGAGCACATTATCCAGAATCTCATCTTTATTAAATTAATGTGTTTGAAAGGAAAAAATGAACATATTAAGCCTTGGCTTTCCATCATCTATAATATTTCTCTCCTCTCAGTTCTCTTCTCTTTTCTTCTCTTCAACTCTTCCCTTCTTTGTATTTCATATTCACAGAGAGATGAAATTCACTTGAATATTATAGCTTAAATACAGACGCCCAAGCAGACTTTGTGTTTAATATGCTACTAGCATTAGGAATGACACTAATTTTAGGTTTCCAAATTATTACATCCCACACTGCAATTAATATAATTTAAAGTAGATGTTTTAAGATAATGGAAAAAACACTAGTTAGAAAGAAAGAGCTTGGCCCTAACCATCTTTTGCCACTACTGAGTTTATGAAGGGTCTTTGCCAAATGAGTTTTAACCTGTGCCTCTTTCCAACTAATGACTTCATGGGCTCCTTTAATCCAAAAATCTCTAGGGGATGCCCAGTCTGACTGTGATAAGGTTAAAGTACTGCCAATGGTCTATGAATCCTTTGCACTGAAAACTGCTCTATATTCCTGCAGAGCTCTCCTTGAACAACCCTGTTATGGAACAGTAAAAACATCTGTAAACAAGAAAAAATTGAAAGCTACATACAAGGTCCTTGCGTGTTTCTAAGTGACTTATTTCAGAATCTAAACATTTCATTATTTAGTTGGAAATGCTCTAGTTTGCTTAACAAAACACCAATGTCACTATTATAAGAGAATAAAAATGAATTTTACATAGCCTAACAACATACATTTCTCTAATGCTGAACTACAGATGACTTTTGAAGCTAAAAAACAATCATTCAAACAGAGCAATTTTCTGCATTACTGCTTGACTTTTTGAGAATAACTAACCTTTTACATAATGGAAAATTGAAAGAAAATGGTATTACTAAATAAGACATTTTCACACCTGGTAATCTGGGGTAAGGAAAGACTGTATGTCTATCACTGAGTGAGATCGCTTCTCATTGCAACATTTTCTTTAGCCACATTTTATTATAATGCAGGAATAATTCTCTAAAGCCATTTGAGAATTATTTCCACCTGTGGCTGTTCTATCTTTTATTTAGCCTTTACAACAAAATTGCCATTTGAGTGGATACCCTATTTTATTGATTTCTTTAATTTGCTGTACTGCAATCTCTTTTTAATTTTTTAACTAGTCTAGTATAGTGCTCTATTTAATAAATATAACCAACACCTTTTATTATTCCACTAAAATACATATTCTCTTCTGGGTATCAGCTATGTCACTGTGAGAATTATGTGATATTATATATATATATTATGTTACATGATATTATATACATACATGTCTCCATCTTTAATGAAATTCTTAATCTCTTAGATATGCTACCTCCCCTCCCCACTCTTTCTCTCCAGTAAGCCCAGCTTGTTGGGTGATACTAAAGACAAACAAAATCTGTAAAGGATTCTTTTGGCTGCACACAATAGAAAATCCAACTAACTGTGGCCTAAATCATTAGAATATTTCTGATCACTAAAATGATGCCTGCTTCTAGGGTCCATTCAGAGATCAAATAAGGACCTAGCCTCTTTTAATTAATTGCAGCATCATGTTAGAATTTCCTCTTCATGTTAATTATATGATGGTCACAAGACAGATGAGACCTCTCCAGGATCATAGCCTCAAACCAGCCTCCCATGAACAAAGAGGGAGGCTTGGGAAACAGGTTTTCTCCTCCTGAGACTGTCTTTTTTTTTTTTTTTTTTTGAGACAGAGTCTCACTCTCTTGCCTGGGGCGAGTGCCGTGGCATCAGCCTAGCTCACAGCAACCTCAAACTCCTGGGCTCAAGCAATCCTACTGTCTCAGCCTCCCGAGTAGCTGGGACTACAGGCATGCACCACCATGCCCGGCTAATTTTTTCTATATATTTTTAGTTGTCCGATTAATTTCTTTCTATTTTTAGTAGAGACGGGGTCTCGCTCTTGCTCAGGCTGGTCTCGAACTCCTGAGCTCAGAACGATCCGCCCGCCTCGGCCTCCCAGAGTGCTAGGATTACAGGCGTGAGCCACCGCGCCCGGCCCTGAGACTGTCTTTTAATATGAAAAGGAGCTTTTGTCTTTTCCCTGTTAGGATGCCTCTAGTAGTGGTGCTGACAAGACAACATGGATGTTCAAATACATGACTTTTGCCTGCAATGACCTGACAAAAGTTAAGAGAAAAAAGCAGCAGGTCAGCAACAGTCCAGAAGAGCACCCAACAGCAAGCTCAGGTTGACTCTTTTATACATAACTCAAATTTCACACATCATTATGTTATTCCCTGTGGTGCAAATTCCTTCTAAGTTTCTTCTCTAAACATTTCCCCTCCCAAAAGCAGCTAGTTAGAATAAAATATCGACACTTCTAATTACTGTTTACTACATTTCTACAAGGATCATCTTATCATAGTGTCATTAAAACCAGGGAGGAACAGTGTCCTGCTTCTGTGCTAACCAAGAATGAAGCACACAATCCACATTTAGTTGAATGCCATGTTCCATTTTGTCAAGTTCCAAAGATTTTCTTGAATCACCTCTCTTCTGAAAACTAAAAAACAGTATAAATATTTTTAATTTCCCATTATGCATTCGGTCTAACCCATAGAGACTGAGTGACCTATACATATTTACCTGATTTTAGTGACCTCACATGTTTTTTTTTTACCTCTTGCTTAGATGTTTGCTCCTCGACAGTCAAACAGAATTCTCCTTTGATCAGTAGCAAAACTTAAAAAAAATGGTGAAACAAATAAATAGGACCTTGCAAAACTTTACTTGGGTCTTTGTACAGCTCAGAAAAGAGCCTCTAAGTAATGAGCCATCTCCCAGACCTACCTCCTTCTGCCCTTTTATTATCAGTAGGTCAGAACGTTCACAGTTTGAAATAAATGACAGTACAGCACAAGAAAAAAGAAAAAAAAATAATACTGTTCCATATACTCATTAATTTTCCCAAATACACTTTAGCAATTACCAGTGCCAGCCACAGTACTAAGCACCAGGTATATACTAGAGAACAAAACTGACAGGACCCCCAACCTTGGGGAACTTGCAATCTAATGAGAAAGCGGGGCCATAGAGAACTAAACAAATACACACACAGTTATATTTTTTTCAGTGTGATATGTGCATATATTTCAGTACATATAGTGATATGGGATAACAGAGGAAGGCCACTTAGATAAAATTCTAAGAGAGGAAAGTCTCTCTGAGCACGTACTTACTTCTTAAGAAACGGACTGAAGAACAAGAAAATAGACAAACACAGAGCAAGGGGAAGAGATTTCCATGGAGAAATATCACGTGTAAATTCATTAGGCAGCACAGAACTTGGCATGCTTAGAGAACCAAAAGGTTACCTGTATGGCTGAAGCATAAAGCACAGACAGAAGAGTAGCATTAACATTAAATGGGAAAGGCAGACAGGGGATGGATCATAGCAGAAATCAGAGATATGTTCAAAGTGAAATGAGAAGTCATTGGAGGCTTTCAAAGGGGGTGGGGAGGAGAGTTTTATATACATATAACATGTGTATGTATGTGTGTGTGTGTGTGTGTGTGTGTGGGTGCGTATAATTGCTCTTATTATTATACTTTCAGGGGGGTCAGTTAAAGAAAGAAAGAGGAAAGTTTGGGGATGGATCTCTCTGGGAGACCAGCTTCTGGTGAGTTTTCCCAAAACTGATAATTTATGCTCTGAAGTTGGAGGAAGACAATTTCAGAAAGGAGGGTAGAGCAAATGTCAGTGGAGTGAAGTTAAACAGTGATATATGCTCAAAGAGGATACTCTAGGTAGAGTTAAATTTAGCTTTCAATGTTAAATTCTGTCATTCATATGTTATAAAATTCTACATTTTAGTCCATTTTGAGAAAAAAATATTCCAACAAAGCTTCTTAATGTTTGGTAAATGAGGAGATATAAAATACCTCACCTCATTTTTCCCTTCAAAAGAAGATGATACTTCAGAGAGAATGAAAAATTGACATAATAAAATCAATATTAGAAAAAATAACCTTGTATTTGTTCACATATTTAAAGTTATCCAGAAATATTTAGTATATTCCAGCATCCCAAGTGATTTCAGGAAATTGCTGCACTTAGATCTCCCACCACAATTGGGGTCTTCAATCCAGAATAACAGAAAAGAAGCCATGATTCAGGCCAAAGAAAAATTTCCATGTAAGCATGTTAACACCCTTTTTCAGTGCTAATGAAAGTGCTGTATAGCTATCAACTTGGACTTCTCACTCACACAAACATTTATCCCAGTGATAATGTACTTCCTCCCCATGCACACTGAAGTGTGAAAACACAGGCTCACAGTATCACAGAGTTTTAAAGCTGGAAAATAAATCTAAGCGAAAGAGTCAGTTTGACTACTCTCCATGT
>NW_012144966.1:19227482-19239588 GCF_000956105.1 Propithecus coquereli
GTTGGTATCCAACTCATGTACATTTCCCACTTCCCAATGCAGTTATGAGATATATTAACAAGTTGGATTGGATTTAATATTCTTGCACAAAATACTCAATAAATGACACGCTAAGTTTTCAAAACCATGAGAGGTTTAAGGATGGCAATGCCATTTTTACTTTATTTTCCTAGCATTCTTCCCATCCTTGGGGAACTGTTTCTCCTTCTATGCTACCCTGTATTCTAGTGCAAACACAAAGAACTAAGACAGTGTTTGTTAAACTTTTAATAGAATTCCTCACAAAAAAAAGTCTAAAAATAAACAAAATATATTAAGCTTAGAGGCCAAAATAAGCTTATTTATAACTTTCACAATGATTTTGTATTACACTACCTGCTGGGTTAAGCTGATTGGAACAAGAGGAACACCAGACCCAAGTAGAGTCAGTCACAGGGTCTTGGATCTCTGGCCAAAGGTGATTGAGCCCAGGGTAGGCACCTCACCCAAACCTGAACAATCAGAGTATATTTCTGGAATTTTTTCACTCTAATGGTAGAGCTGTAAGTTGTGGATCTTTGAAGACTGTCTCTCTCATACGCCATATGGCAAAAATTTACAGTGAGAAGAGATGGCAAAGTCTTGGCAGAGTTCTAGATGTTTATACAGCTTTAGTTTTTAATCCTCTCTTCAGTAATATAGGAGTCTTTCAATAAAACAGCAATTTTTCCTATGCTCATTTATATTAGATTTCTATGGCTTATAGACATAAAATTCCTGAATTATACAAAAATGTCAACACTGAAGAAATAGTCCCTCATGATGTCAGCAATAGTTTTATTAATTTCAGCTGTGATATTTTAAAAATATGTTTAATTTGTTTTATTGCTGAAAAAGGTAACCTTATATACAAAAATATGTACTTTTAGTTTTACTATAAGGGATGGAATTGCTATTTTTTCTTCTTAGCCACATTACCTAAGAGTGAGTAGCTCAGTTTCAGGGCACTGTGTACTGATTATACAGAGTACTCTACATTCGAAGAATACACAGTCAAGCTTCCCAAAGTTAACCAAGAGAGAATATTAGTGTATTTTCCCTCTGGATTATTACATTTAATAAAACTCATTAAATGGCAAAGCAAAACAATGATAATAAGAAACAAAACACATCAAAAACATATTAATAAGGGGGAGAAAGTAAAGGCATTTGAATAGACTTGTAACACTTATCAATAATTTCCTAAACTAAGGTACACCCAAATGCACCACAACTACCAACACCACAACCACATTTAAGTATTATGATTTTTTAAAATTCACGTTTCAGTTGCATATTTGAGCAAAATGTCATTCTTGGGATATAATCATGACCCTGGAGTTTGGGGGCTTCACAACAGCTTGATAAAAAAAATGTGTTTTTTGCCAATTTGAAAAGTGGATTCAAGTTTTACAATGAGAAAGGAAAGAGGAGGCAGTAGACAAGGGAGACACAAAGATATTTTTTCTATGGTTCATAGTTTTCTTAAGTCTCCATCTAAATTAATGCTAAAGAAAAACAGTAATAATTTACAAGGGAGCATGATTCTTATGCTATTCAAGTTACCCTGTACCTCTCATTCCTTCTTCTGAAACAAAATATATTTCTTCTCTCCTTTCTTTTTATTATATTGTCTGATTTTTATTAAAAAGGGCTCTTGCCTTTCAATTGTTAACAAAGAAGTCTTATGCCTACATTTAATACAGACTTTCTTTGTAGGAGCTATATGTTTTCACCAATGGTGACATGTCAAGTCATGACAGCTAAAGTGAAGCTTCTCCCAAAACACATAAACACAAAAGTGATAGGCATCCTCTAAGAAGACAGTATGATGTGCTCACCTCTTAGTATTCAGGCCCTTGTGTAATCCTATCCCCTTGAGTGAGGATTCAATGACTCCTCTCTGTTGATACAATGGCAGAGGTGATAGAGTTTACTTCAGAGGTTAAGTTACAAAAAGACTGTGGCTTCTACTTGGGTACCCTCCCCTGCTCTCTTGTTTACTTGGTCTGAGGGAAACCAGCTGCTACCTTGTAAGCCACCCCAGGGAGAAACCCACATGGCAAGTATCTGGCCAACAGCCAGAGAGGATCTGAGGCCTGCCAACAGTCACATATGGGTGAGCTTGGAAGTTGATGATCTCCTAGTAGAGCCCTGAGATGATTTATTAATAAGTGCAGTCTTGTAAAATGTCCTGAGTCAGAGGCACCCAGACTGTAGATTCATGATCTACAGAAACTGTGAGATAATAAATGGTTGGTGTTTTAAGGTGCTGAGCTTTGATTATATAGTGATAGATAACTATTAATAACATAAAAGGCAATAAATTTGTCCTCTGCCTATAAAACATTATGATCAACATATTAATTTTCAGTGCTGAAAAATGCAAATCTACCTAAGTAGGCTGAATAATTGCTAGAATGAAAGGAATCAATCTAACAAATGTGTATAACTATCTTTATATATCTACATGTGTATCTACATCTATATTTATATCTATAGCATCTCTCTGAGGAGGATGTTTGGCCATGGAAAAAGGCCATCTCTGCTGTGGAATAGAGGAATCAAACTATTGTGTCTTGATTCTAGTAAATACCAACTTTATCTAATTAACTGCGCTAATTTTGAGTCTGGCTTATCAAGCAATTTTCTGATTCTGATGCATTTTATGAGCCATTCATATAGGCTGCCATTCTTGACTTTGCGATTGCTGCTATCTAACATGCATATGCATTTTCATTATGATTGATAAACGGAACTGCCACTTTACTTTCTATGTAGTTTTGTTTACAGAAGTAAACTAGTTATAGGTACAATAGTACAAATAACTGTATCCTAGACCATGTGACAATAGTATTTCTTATGTTGCTGATAAAATCAAGTTTTCAGCCAGACATTCCATCAGAGTAAATTTACCAAGTTAATGAATGACACTTTCTGGAATCTCACAGGTAGTAGGAGCCTCCTAATCCCTCCAGATGGATGCGTTGCCTTCAATGTCTCTCTTTTAATTAAACATGCACAAATCTTTCCACTGAAAATAGAAAACAATATTAAAATCTCACTTTGGTGGTAGCCTAATAATTTTTAACAGCTCTACTGAGGTAATTTATTACCAAAAAATTCACTTATTTTAAGCACACAGTTTGATTTTAGTACTGTTATACAGTTGTGAAAACACAACACAATTTTCAAATTCTTTCATAACCCCCAAAGTTGCTTTGTGCCATTTACAGTCTTTTCCACTCCAAACCAAACCCCCAGGCAACCACAGATCTGCTTTCTGTCTCTACAGATTTGCCTTTTCTAAAACTCCAATATAAGTGGAATAATATACTCCCCACTGCAGGAAAAAAAATAAAAATAAAATAAAATAAGTGGAATAATATAATATGTAGTCTATTGTGTCTAGCACCTTTTACTTAGCATATATATACACACATACATATATATATATATTTTTTTTTTTTTTTTTCAGAGACAGGGTCTCCCTCTCTTGCTCAGAGTAGAGTGTAGTAGTGTCATCATAGCTCACTGCAACCTCAAACTCCTGAGCTTAAGCAATCCTCCTGCCTTAGCCTCCCGAATAGCTGGGACTTCAGGCATGTGCCACCATGCCCGGCTAATTTTTTCATTTTTTAGTAGAGACAGGATCTCACTATGTTGCCCAGGCTGGTCTCAAACTCCTGGTTTTTAGCAGTCCTCGCACCTCGACCTTCCAAAGTGCTAGGATTATAGGTGTGAGCCACCACGCCTGGCTAGCATAATATTTTTAAGATTGATCCATGTTATTGCACATATCAGTAGTTCATTCTATTTATTGCTGAAAAGTATTCCATCATATAGATTTATCACATTTATTTATCCATTCACAAGGTGATGGCTATTTAGGTTTATTCCTCCTACATGCAAGATTTTGTGTAGACATACATTTTCATTTCTCTTGCTTAGACAGTTAGAAATGTAACTGCTGGGCTAAATGGCAATAAACTCCAAAGTAATTTTCTAAAGTGGCTGTAAGATTTACACTATCCCCAACACTGTATGACAGTCCTAGTTTCCCCACATGATCACCAATACTTGGCATTTGATTTTAGCTATTCTTGTGGATTTGTAATTGTATTTCATTGTGGATTTAATTTGCATATTTACTGGTGACTAATAATGTTGAACATCTTTTTTGTGCTTATTATTTGCCATTTGTATATCTTTGTTGGGTCTATTCAAATGTTTTCCCCATTTTTAACTGGGTTGTCTTTTTATATTTTAGTGGTAATATCTCTTTATGTATTTCTGAATACAAGTCCTTTATTAGATACGTATTTTGAAAATGCCCTTTCCTACCCTTTAGCTGTCTTTATTTTCTTGGTGGTGTCTTTTAAAGAAAAAATATTTTTAATCCTGATAAAGTTCTATTTATCATTTTTTATTTTTTATACCTTTTTGTCACTAATAGGTCTTTGTCTAATTCCTAGATTAAAAGATTATCCCCTATGTTTCCTTAAAAATTTCATAATTTTAGGTCTTACATTCATGTCTTTGTGATGCTATTGCAAATGAGATTCTTTTTGATTTTTAATTTTATTTCTTGATTATACACATACACACATATGTGTATATTCTCTGATCCTGTATAAAGTAAAAAAAATTTGAGTAGAAAGGTACACCTGTTTTAACACAGATACAAAGATACCACAAAGACAAAATTAAAGGCATTTAACTTTAATCGGGGGAGATCTATAGCAAAAATGGTTTTCTTATGACATTACAAGAAGAAAACTCTATATATCTTTAAAAAATTGAGTAAGGAAAGCTGTAATGAAGAAAGAAGAGATAAAAGCCCAAATCATATTGTGAATTCATGGCACAGTTTGAGAGTTCAGTTGCTCCCTAAGACTGGAATGATTTATACTCATCCTGGCATATCCCATGAGATCCCTTGATTCCCCTCTAAGTTAATTCATTCACTGTAATTCATTAGACACAGGCAGTAAAAAATTATTTTAAATTTTTAATATGTTTACTTTCCTATCTACAATATTTTAAGAAATGTAGAAGGGATTTCTTCTATACCAAAAATTAAGAATAAAAAGTGTGGAGTAAAACATACTATATAAATATTATGTGTTACAGCCAGCACATTATGTAATAATATTTTATAGAAAGATGTGAAAATTATACATACAAAAACACACACATGAACTTCCTGTCAAGCAGTCAGCTGAAAATTAGAGCTAAATGGTCCCTAATGTTTCACTCCTTTGAACAAACATCAGAATCTCTTTACTGCTCCGCCATCTCCGTATCCTCCCCTTTCTCCACTGGACAGTTACTTTGAAGACCTTTGTTTTCAAGCGCATCTTGGTCTCTATGCAGATCTATATTTGCCTTGTCTTGCATGAAATATCAAAAATCTTTCAGAGAGCACGTTCGACGTTTTATTTTATGATGAGTTCCACTATTACCAACTCCATTGACCATTATTTGTGCCACTTCCTCCTTCCCAGAGAGTGACGAGTCTTTTACTTTCCTGTCGTTGATCACAACACAAATCTCACAGGAGGTCTTGGTATATGCAGGTGTAAAAGACAATCTGCTCTTTGGACTTGTTAAGAACTGGAATGTCATGATTTAATCTGTCACTGGTGAGCACAATGCTGCTCACGTAAATGCCAACATTATACATCTGTGGTCTTTTGTCCACAACAGTACTATTGTGAATAATGAAGGGGTGTTTGCTATAATTGAGGCATCCTAACAGTAAAATTGCACAATCAAAAATCTAGCTTATTTGCCCTTATTTACCCTTTAATTTTGGAGATGATAAACATTTCTGCTATAATTTTAAAATACCAATAATCAAGACAATGTGCTTCAGTTAAATGTCTACTATTTCCTTTAGATGAATTTGCTTAATAATATATCTGGATCTTTTTTCTATGATCCAAAGAGTATTAACACCTATTTCTCCTAGCAAATATTTATAAAAATAGAAAAATCATTGACCACAAATGTATTAAATCACAGAGCTGGTGATATTTCTTAAAAATAATAATTAGAATTGCTACACATTAAATACATTACTGAAGTCACTTTCATATTACTCAGCCATTGCTAATCAGTCTAAACTACTAATTAAATTTAATGGGCAGTGTTTTCCTGTCATTGACACCATGTGGTTTGTAATTCCTTAAGACCTTAAATTAGATAACAGAATTGAAACTGAAAAAAAAGAAAGCAAAAAAAGTAGGTCTAAATCAGATAACAAAAATACATTTCACAAGATACAATCATTAATGATGAATAAAAGTAAAAAAGTTACCTCTGACTTCATCTGTATTCATGATAAGAGACCCACATCCCTCTATTTGTCAATCACTCCCACTTAGACTTCTGTTGAATAATGCAATTGTTTCCTAAAGCATTCAATGCTCCATGGCCTAAGTGGCCACCAGTCCATACATTTCAAATTAATTAGTTTTTAATTTATCTGTATTTACCAATATAATTCTAGTCTTACTATGCAGTAGAGTCATTCTTTCCCATATTAATTATATAATTTTATAGTGTAAAATAAGAGATCTTGCTTTTGAAACAGAACATTTAGAGAAAGAATGAATTATAAACTCATAGTAATCACCTAGAAAGTAGCACCACCAGCAGTCTATTACATCTGTAAATGCAATGTATTTCACCATTTATGCTCAGTACTAATTACTTAGTACTCTTTCATCTTCCAGACTTATTATAATATATTTAGTGGTGGGCATGTTATAATGCAGCAGTCCCCAACCTTTTTGGCACCAGGGACCAGTTCCCTGAACGACAATTTTTCCATGGATTGGGGAGGAGGGGGTTAGGCAGAGCTCAGGCTGTGATGTGAGTGATGCGGAGTGGCTGTAAATACAGATGAGTTTCGCTGGCTTGCCCGTTGCTCACCTCCTGCTCTGTGGCCCAGTTCCTAACAGGCCACAGACTGGTACCAGTCCGCAGCCCGGTGGTTGGGGACTGCAGTTATATTGACGTAAAACTATACTTAATTTGACTATATATGCAAATAAATCATGGCATAACATGCAAGCCTTCTTTTTCTCTCCCTGCTAAACAATATGCTTCCCTTCCCTTCCCTTAGAGAAACTTACATGCCAAGGAATGAACACACATTAAATATGGGACAGCAGAAGACCCATCCATTTTCCCTTTTACTTGAGAAGTTTATAGCACATGGCAGCTATCAATCAATATTTTGTTACAGAAATTGCTTGAATGGACTGGACAAAACAACCACTCTCAGTGGAAAGGAAAAATCCTAAAAAGACTTCTCTCTGTTCTGTATTTGTACTTCCAGTTAAGATTGAAAATGGTAGCTATACTGTGATGTAGTTCAATTTTTCTTAATTTGTAAAGGGGGTCATTCTGTGCTTTAGAGAAACAAATATGGAAAGAAAAAATCCACAAAGTAATACAATAAACTACAGAATAATACACATCTTATTACTCTTTCTCTTATAATAATAATATTACTATTTATTATTTGCTTTGCTTTGATTTGATTTGATTTGACTTTAGACCTAGTTTACCCCAATAATTCCCGGGAAAACACTAGTACAGAACCTATACATTACACATTGGATTGCAGATTGCTTTTAAGAGTGAAGTCTCTTATGGAGGTGATTATGAATTATAAGCAAGTATGCAGGTGTGGCTGAAAAGGGTAGAAGACAGCTAATGACCCTCTAAGTTGCCCTATAAATACATAAAATATTGTCACTGGTTTATGACAACTGTTTGAAGAACCGCTCACTGTGTCTGACTTTCTCTTAAAGTCCCAACCTTGTGAATCATTTGCTAAAAAACATGTAACCTATTTTTGATAGCTTCACGTCCTATAGGATTAGTTCTATAGTTAACAGCTGCCACTAATTGTTTAAGTTATTCTCAGAGATCCTCGAAGTAGTTTTCTCTACTCTTCACTTGAAACTGTTATGCTTATTATCCCTTCTTTTTAATGACCTGAAAAAATGGAGCAAGTTTAACATTGGTAAACATAGATGGTCACATCAGTAAGCATTTAGTAAAATAAAATCGACAACAGAGTAGCCTAGACTGTTACTGAAATAACCAAACGGGTCCTAAAACTCATAGATCACTATGAAATAGTTTTTCTTTCTTATGTGAAAGATTAAAAGAATAGATTATGGTCATTTTCCTTTAGCAAGACTGCCAAGCAAGATCATTCTGCCCTTTCCTGTTAAGATTCCTGCAGATCTGCTCCGAGAGTGAATAATGAGCACATCTGCTGCTTAAGGCCCCATGTTTATACTCTCTCAGTATAAGTCCCAGAATACTGATCAGGGAGATAGGTATCCCTTTGTTTTCCACATCAATTTAAGGGATTGGCATTTACTTACTGAGGTTGTAATTTGATTTCACCAGGAACTCTCAATCTCTGTCTAGGGAAAGTAATGAAAAACAAAGGGTCAAAACACCCCTTGCCAGAGGGCTAGCCTGATCCATTTGACCCAGGTTTGAAGTCTAGGATAGTCTGCAGATTCCCACCTTAAGGACTAAAGAGAAAGTGATATTGGAAAAATCCAAATATTACATGACATTGCATTTGATAGGGAAGAAAGGAAAAATTCTACCATTGGTCTTATTCTCTTGGAGCTCTGAAGTTTCCTTTTCATTGTTATTAAAAGAATAGGAGCACAATCCATGCCAGGGGCAAAGCATTTGCTAATTTGAAAGAGACTATACAAAAGAGAACCAGGGTTTGAATGGGCAACACGTGCCAGGGAGTAAGTACGTTGAAGGTGAGAGGAATGAGACAGGCAAAAATCACACTGGCAAAAAACCAAGAGGTATATTTAGGGGATTCTGAATGAGCCAAGTTGGCTAGCTAAGATGATTTCTGTAGAAATATAATGGGATGTGAGGCATAATAAATGTAAATTGAAACTAGGCTGCAGAGTACCTTGAAAGCTATACTACAGAGGAACCTATTAATGTCAAGGAACCATTTAAAGTTTTTGACTCAGGAAGCAACAAGATCAAAAGGAGTTTTAAAAAGTATTATGGGGCTATATCTAGGTGAGACTAGATGGAAAAGATGGGATAAAGGAGGCTCATGTAGTTGGCAAGTCAAGATGTGAGCAGACCAGGATTGAGATTTGGGGGACAGGAAAGGGAAAAAAGGGATGAATATGACAACTAGGACTACTCAAAGATTGCAAGATCTGGCCTTGATAAAAAAAATAAAATTATATGTTAGGGCACAGAAAGTTGTGAGTGGTAGATTTCAAAACTGGCTAAGTAGGGAAAGGACGGTACCAATCAAAAGCAATTGGAGATATTATCACCTGCCTGAACCATGAACTGACTGATAAAGACACTGAGGACCTCAAACCTAAGCTGCTCTGGAAGAGAAAAATAGAGATCTACTCATCATTGTACATTCCCTTTCCCTTTCCTCATTCCTAAAAAATAATGTTGAACTGGGACAGGTTACTCAGTCCTAAACATAATTTCCCACACGTGCTTTCATGAATGAAGTTCTGAGTCTTGGTTGGTTATTGTTTCATCTTTCTGTCCATTTTTTTCTCCTCTTGTGGCCTAGTTTCCTCTCTCCTAATTTTCTAGATGAAATCATTTAAACTGGCTTTGTTAAAGACTCCTCACAGATAACATTCATGTTTTAGTTAGGCCTATTGTTTTGAATGAAGATGACGCCCTTCTATTATCTAAAGGAAAAAGAAGTACATTGGAAGAATATACATGGGCTACAGCGGGAACTGGAACTTGCAAGGCATCTCTAGGTCGGGGGTTGTGAGGTCTCTGCTGTTCTCTGCAGACTGCTTGAATTTCGTCTCCCTCCTGACAACTGTCCTCTGGTAGCTCCTAGTTTCTTCTTCTCCATAACTTCCTTTTATACATGGGCCATCATAAACTTTCAGACCTAGCTTATGATTCAGCTACAACTCAGATCAAAAATTGTAAACTTTTTTCTATGTTTTTTGTTTCTAGTACAAAGTCAAGAAAAAAGAGAGAGAATTTAATTGGCCAAATTTATTTTTGATCCAGAACAGAGTTTATGTGCTACTGTCTAATCTAGAGTTTACATAGCATTGGCTAACCTCTGGGTTAGATGTCTTTGGGTCAGTGACTCCATTCTGTTCCAAAGAGATGCAAAAACAGAAGAGGTGGTGTCTAAAAAAAAACCCACCATAACTGTATTCAGCTCTGTGCTGCTGTTACAGATTAACCAAAAATTAAGTGGCTTAAACAAGCAAACTTATTACTTTGTAGTCTATACATCACACATCTGATGTGGGACTCACCAGGATAAAATCAAAGAGTCAAATGGCTGTGCTCCTTTCAGGTGCCTCTGGAGGAGGACCTATCTTCTTGCCCATCCAGATTATTGGCAGAATTCAGTTCTATGTGGGTGTAGGGCTGACGTCCCTGTCTCTTTCCTGGAAGTCAGTTGAGGGCTGGTCCCAGCTTTTAAGGGGCTGCCCACATTCCTTGCCTCAGGGTCCTCTCCTCCATCTCTAAAGCCAGTAATGGCAGGTCTAGTATCTCCCACAGTTTGAATCCTTCCTCTTTCTGTCAGAGTATCTTCCTCTGACCATAGCTGGAAAGGTTTTCTGCATTTAAGGACTCATGTGATTAATCTGGGCCCACCTGGGTAGTCCAGGATAATTTACCCATCTCAAGGTCCTTACCCTTAATCATATCTGCAAATGCCCTTTTGTGTGTCACGTGACATTCACAGGTCCTGAGGATTAGGCTGTACACAACTTTAGGGGTATATTATTCTGTCTACCCCAACAAAGACTATGGAAAAGGTTATTTTCCTCTGGAAAAGCAAAAGAGGCATAGTAGGGTGGGCTTTACAAGCACATCTAGTCCATGACAGTGCTTTTGCTAATGCCATGCTCCCAATCTAGAATACATCAGACTAGGCATACACAGTCAGGTCTAGCCCAATTTCCTTTAAAAAACCTTTACTAAACAGCTTGAGATCATAGTAGTTCCTCTATTCTCTAACTACATATTAAATTCATATGCATTACCACAGTTTTCCCCCACTATTTAAATTAATTCATTCAATAATCCATTCATTCAACAATACTTACTGAAGTTTTGTTAAAGAAACTACTGAAAGTGTAAGAGATAAACATAAATATATTTCATTGTTGACCTCAAGAGCTCACATATTTCATGAGCATTTATTTTATCTCCTCTACTAAAATGTTAGTTTCTTGAAGGGACAATCACACCTTTAGTGTTTCAGCAGAACAGTAAACCAAGGTATAATTATTAAATGCATGACTAACCAATCACTAAGAATAAAAAAAATCAGTCTTCAATACCAACCTAAAATATTAATCTTTGATTAACATGTACAGATATTTACGCAGAAACTAATGATTTAAATTGCATTCAGAATGGAATAATTGTTATTTTTTACTACATAGATTTCTTTTACTTCATCTCATTTTGAAAGTATCTTATCAAGTCGTAACATAAAATTTAAAAACTTTAGTATTTCTCAATATTACAACACTTTCTGTCCTGTAAACCAATACATTTACTCTTACCAACGGAAAGTTTCCCATCAAAATATATCAAGTATGACTGATAATTGTCCTGTGATTATGAATAAACTGGGAAATTAGAGATAAATCAATAGATGAGTCCCAGACATTTTAACAGTAAAGATAAGCATATAATACAGGAGAGCAATACTTACTTAAAACTTTTGTGACCCACATTTCACACTTTTTTTCATTATTAATTGCTCATCTTCTGGTTCATCAAAATGTAGTTAGAGACACTAGACTTAGTTCAATCATGAGCCTTAATCTTGTTATTAAAAAACTAGAGTTGCTTCTCAACAAGTACCTTTTGAACTGATTTGACCATGACCCTCAGCTAGAGAGGCATATGTTACAGTAATTGATTACACATAAATGTATAAAACTGAAACAAAACTTTCATGAAACATCTACCCTTTACTACATACCTATGTACTCTATTATTCTAAATTCTAATCTATTTGACTCAATTCTATTCCATGTTTAAC
>NW_012144966.1:19240598-19261283 GCF_000956105.1 Propithecus coquereli
TACATATATATAGCTTTAAAACACCAATATGGTTATTTTAATGCCATATCACAGATAAAGCAATAGAATAGATGCCATAAAAGAAATTTGCAAACATCAATTAACTAGAAAAATGAATAAATACAGGTAGAATTAATAAAAACAAGCCCAGATGTTTTGAAGAGTTTACAGCCCTATATTCAGATTTTGAAATAGTATCATATAGGAAAGAAACTGAACTTTCATCATGTATCGATCAATAAGTGGTTAAAAAAAAAGAAAATGTGATTCATGATTTTGCTGAGATAAAATAACTAAATCAGATGTTTATTAAAGAATTTTCTTAGAAAATTAATTAAAAATTAATCAAATTATATCTGAATAAAACTTGGTGATCAATCAAAAACCAAGTAATATATTATAATAATAATAAATGAATCTTTGGAAATAACTTATTGTAGTTACACAAAAATTAGTGAAACTGATCATATTTAAACATAATTAAGTATCTTAAGGCAGCACAGTTACCTAATCAATATATGGATGACAGAGATTCAAGATCCCAAAATTGTCATCTTCTACATTTCAGAAAATGTTTATCACACTCCAAAATTACAAAAATAACTACATAGATGGTAAAAGCATAATCGAGACAACAGAATTATTTGCAAATTGGTTTACTCTAGGAAAATGAGGATTGTTAGGGCTTTTAATCAACATATATAGAAGCACCATTCATATAATTTTTAGGTAATTATTTCCATGATCTTGAAAAATCAGCAATGCAATTCCAGAACTCACATTTTCCTCCCTGCATGTTACTATTTTCCTGGTTGGCCACGGTAACAGACATGCAACTATGGTCACCAACAGTGGACACCAAAGATTCCCCGTACCCCTTTCATGCATATTGCTCCTCCCATCACAAAAAGCAGTCAGTTTCTCCACCTCTTTAATCTGAGCTAGGCTTGTGACTTTACTTGCTGTGATCAACAGAATGTGGCTGAAGTGACATTCCTATACTTCAGAGTCCAGGCCTAATAGGACTGGCAATTTCCACTTTCTGTCTCTTAGAACTCACAGGCCACCATGCTGTGAAGTAACCAAGGTAGCCATCTGAGCAGGCCACATGGAGGAGAACTATGGAGTTCCAGCTGACACCTCAGCCCAACGACCAGCTGACTGTAGCTGTCTGAGTGATCACACCTGAGACCAGCACAGGACTAGTCAATGCATAGCATCATGAGAAAAAAATAATTGCCATTGTGTTAAACCACTAAGTTTCGGGGTGGTTTCTTTTACAGAAAAAGGTATCAGAAATGATCAGTTAACTTTCCTCATATGGACTTAACCTTTCTTTAGGAAATATCTAATTTGTAAATGCAATCCTTCTTATGTAGCTGCCAGACCAGACCCAGATAGAACATAATAAAATAAAATGCATAATAAATGTCTAATGCAATCCAAAACGACTCCTCTGTACCTCTAACAGAATGCACCGAACCCAGATATATTAATATATCCCTGCCAAATCTGATGATTGACCTGCAACAACCTGGGCTTCATTCTCAGGGATCCTGACATGGAATGCAATGTGTATGCTCAAATGGGCTTCCAACACACACACAGACTGTTGAAACACATGGCATTTTATCACTGCTCCCTCTTAAGCATTAAGTTTTATATTATATACTTTTCTGTTGTTTTCCTGGTTGTTCAGAACCGTCAATAAGTATGAAAATTAAAGGTGGCATAAAAAGACAAACTTTATTCATTAAAAAAAAAATTAAGCATGTATACAACCATAATCAGGAAAAACATATTGCTTAATTAATATCTAAAAAACTATGTCCCTCCAAATATCTAAATCTCACAATTTCAGATATTCTATCAAAAAATACTAAACTACCATGAGGAGGATTATATTCTGGCCTCAAATTTAATGCTGACTGAGTATCCCTGTTCAAGTCGCTTAACTTCTTTATGCCTCATTTTACTGAACAATTAGAATGATAATACCTGTCCCTACATACATCATAGGAAATTTGTTCAAATAAATGAGATAATATATATGAAAGTGCTTTTGAAGACTACCTAAGAGGGTAGTTAATGACACAAGAGAAAAATGTAAGGCATAGAATACAGAAGTTGGAGGAGAATTTAGAGGTCAGGATATGCAACATTTCATCTGCATTATCATTCACCTTGTGCTTGACCTACATTGTAAAGGCAGGTCATTTCATTTTCAGACAGCTCTAATTATTAGTAATGAGCTTAAATAATCTGTGTCCTTGTCACTTCTGCCCTCTGGCCCTATTTCTTTCCTCCAGAGCACGATAGAACATTTCTATTATACCCCCAGTTCAATTCAGTACAAAAGCATATTGTCAGAAATTGAACATACACTTGGGCTACAGACATAACACATTAGTAAGATGAGGTCTGTGTTCTCATATCCCTTGCAGTCTAGAGGAGGCAGGCACACATGTCAATAAATTAATGTCCTTTAATGCGGTAAGTGCTGAAACAATAAAAAGAGGGCAGAAATACAAAGGGAACACAAAAGAGGGAGTGGTTCATTTCTGGGAACATCAAGGAAGTCCTCACAGAGGAAGTATCTCTAGAATTGAGCCTTGAAAGCTGATTATGGGAATGAGTTTGTGGAGAAATGTAAAAAGTGAAATTTGTAGAGAAAGGAAAACAATAACAATCCTTTAATTACATGCACCCAATATCACCTTGGTAAAAATTTCTTAAACATTCTTAACATTATCTTTACAGTAAATAATTTACAGATCCACCCTCCAAGTGTTCAAACTACCATCAATTCTCTAAATGTGTTACAGATCTTAAGAAGAATAAGGAGAAGTAGAAACCATAAACCGAGTCCCAGGCACAAATTATACAGGCAATGTCTTTTGTTGATTTTCACTGATATCATCCAATACTGCAACTTACTTACTTCGGGAGGCAAGAGAAGGGTTACAGAAGGAACTAGCAACTTGTGAGCAAAAATAATTAAACAAAAAAATACCTAGTCCACCTTCAAACTAAGCACTTTAAAGCATGGCTTTGGTAGCCTCTCTGTAAGGCTGTATTTAATGTTTCAACCTAAATGTAGAATTTAATATTTATTCCTTTAAATTTTCACTTTGTTGTTTTCATGTACTGATTCCAGTTAAATGAAATTTACTGAATTCCAATTTTGCCATCTAGTATATTACTTATACCACTCATTTTTATATTTGAATTCCTAAAAAACCCACCTGCTTTCTATGTGTTCATCTAAATCACTGAAATAAAAAATAGATAGTGGAGGAGGGCCATAGGAGTGTGGCTACATCAGCTCCCACACTTCAGGAACCAAACGAGCTGACAATGTCTATAGTAACTATTTCTCCTCTAAGTTCCAGGACTGTGTGTTCTGTATGTCTAGTTATCTTCAAGAATTTTCAAGTAGATACCCAACAAGGACTCTAAGTTCAATGTTCCAAAACTTGTTTTTATTTCCATTTGTCGTCTACATCTGCTTTTTCTGTTATTATCCAACTTGCTTATAGGCCGTTTTATCCTAATATTCTCATCTAGAAATTAAGATTCATTTCATTTTTCCCCAAATAATTTGGTCTCCAAATAATAAATAAGTTTCAAATACCCATAAACCCCTGTCCTTAGCAAACATTCTTGCCTATTTTAAATCTTTACTGGGAAAACGAAGCCAATGCAAATTGAGGAAGTGTACCTATCCAGTTAGGATAGCTTATGGAATCACACAGAGAAAAGATGCTCTGAGTATGACAAGTGTCTATTGTCTAATGCCCTGGAGTCACTCCTAGCCTGCCAGCAATTGACCACAGACCAAGCATGATGTAATTTCTGACCTGGTATTAGAAGGCATATGTTAATATCACCATGATGATGTTGATGAAAATTTATAACACCAAAAGGTTTGCCTGCTATGAACTTTTAGCATTTTATGGCTGTACTTGGCATTTTGCATTCTCATTAAATAATTAAGTGGGCCTTCATTTCTTCAAAGTGTCATTGCTCTAAGTATGACCCTTCAACTCCAGGCATAGCCTGTGGTAATTGGAATTTAAGTAGGCAAAAACAATGAAATCCTGCATAAATTTTCTTCTATAATTCTAAGATTCAATAATCTGTGACCTAATGCTCCATAAAACAATTCAGGCTGAAAGTGGGGCTCTACCAACGACCTGAACATTTTCCAATTACTTCTACTGGTTAGATTATTCACACAATCTTTTTCCCAGCCAGTTTTCTTTTTCTTTTTTTTTTTTAATCAAGAGTAATTTTTACCAAAAAATTAACTTCTTTTAAAAAATTTCTAATTCTCAAAATTTATATTCAGAGTCAAAAAGCATTTGATAAATACCTGCTATGGTCAGACATTATCTCATTTAAACCTCAAAAGAATACTCTAAAGTAAGCAGTATTAGTGGGACACGGAAGAACATGGGTGAGGCTTTGGTTCAGGGGACAGAAGCCTCATTCATTTCCTAAGCTTACATGCTATCTGTCTGGATAAATTACTTAACCTCTTTGTAGTTCAGTTTCCTAACTTAGAAAGTGATGATGATTATTGTGGTACCACTCCCTAGAGTTCTCTGAGAATTAAATAAGTTAATTCATTTAAGGCCCTAAGAATAAGAAAAGTAAATAGAGACATAAAGAGGTTAAGTTACTTGTTGAATATTATGTAGTCAATAAATAGTATTTCTCTGATGCAGACAAATTTCTGTTACCCAAGTCCAGTACACTTCCTCTACAACAGCTGCATGAAGATCCTATTATTTTTACAATGTAGACAAGATGAGGATATCAAGGAGAGCCAAGATTACTTTAAAAGTCCTCAGGACAGAAAATAAGACCTGCAGAAATGGTTTTATATGAGAGAATGTCTTTTAATGTAAGTCACTCCCAGTAATTACATAGGAAGCCCTTTACCTGCTATTTGACATGAGAACATACCTTGACTTAATGAAAACTGTTAGCTAGCAAAATACAGATGTCTGCTAGAAAATAAAAAATCCTGTTTAGAAAGGAGAAATGTTATTCTTTGTGTAAGAACATATGTTAAGAGACAAACCTGAATATATTTTTGCACATAACTCAACTCTTAACAGGAATATTTCAGGACTTTGTATTAAGCTAAAAACTAGAACAGAAAACATGATAGACAGAAACAGCTGACAGATGTTGGCAAACAAGTCAACACATGTAACCCTTCCCCAACTCAGAGATAATTACACCCTTTGCCAGTAATCAGACATACCCTTTGCAGCCCTGGCCTTTGGTGGGCCTGTAATTGTGGCAAATTGCTTGTTTTACCATAACCCTCAGTATTTCATGATATTCAGTCTATGCCTTTCAAAATCTTTTTAAATGAAACCTTACTCATAATCATAATAATTTTGCTAAGTGGTATCTTTATTTATGCTCCTGGTTATAAAAAGGAAAAAAAAATCTTCTAATTTAGTTTCCAGTGAAATTATAAGCAATATCTCATTCATTCATCCACTTCCATAAAATTAGTTTTAAAAAACTTAAATGAAATTTCCAGGGAAAACTCCACATAAGTGCATATAAGCACATTCATAGTCATTTCAGATGTGCAGCTACATTTATATTATTATTAATTTATTTTTGCACAAGTATTTTATTGAGTGTTTACTCTTAGGCAGTGTTCTATGAATAGAAAGATAAAAAGGGCAAAGTTTCTCTGTTAAAAAGTTCAGGTGATTTTAAAAAAGTGAGACTATTAAGTCTCGATTTCAAAGCCCTCTACCCACCTGGTCATGACAGAACTTTCCAGAATAGCTTACACAAAACTTCATCAAGGATCTGAAGCACCAGTTAAACCCAGCTTATTTTGAATTTCCAAATGCACCCTGTACTTACCCAGCCCTACATATTTGTTCTAAGGATTTACAGATGTTTCCCCCAAATCTGTCAATTAAAATTCAATACATCTTCTAATATTATCTCAAATAATTCTTCCGTGATCCCCACCAATCAAAAACCATCTCCTTTTCCAGCTCTTTCAAATCAATTGTACATGACATCCCAGACTTTGCAGTGTAGGTCTATAAGAAAGTTCTGTGCAGTCAGAATCTGTATCTAAATTTTTATGTCCTACATGTTCTGGTACTATACCTTACACATAGAAGGTATTCAGCAAATATTTGTTGAATCAAGTTTTTAAAATAATTAATATTTTCAGTTTAAGCATGCATCATTTTGTGATACAAAATTGACTTACCCTCCACTTTTTCACTCCCTTTAACACCCCCACGCCCTCCACATACACAAACTTCGGAATTCCCACAGTACTGATTTGCTAAAACTAGGACAAATTTTCAAATGCCGAAGGCAGTTGGAGCCCTCGGGAAAGATGCTCAGACTAGAAACAGACAAAGCAGAGTTTACTCACTTCTATGATGACATGTCCCAATGTCAAAGGCACCAGAGCTTCATTAATGGCAAGGCCTACAGACTCTCAGACTTCGCAGAGTTTTAGAGAACAGTTAACTGAGGAGATCAAATTTCATCTTTACATTCCTTCCATTTGTACTTTTCCGTCTACATCATTTGAGGGCAGGTGAGGCAAGTATCAGAGTCACTTGGGTTGGAGTGGTACCCATAATTTGAACAAGTGTATTCAATGTTACAATTTAATCTTACTTACATCTTTAAAGCAATGTTTACTGCTTTTAAAGTATATACAACAGAAAATAAAATTAACTTGGCTAACATTGATACTAAAAAATGAATACTATACAATAAAGATAAAAAGAACAGAATCCGCTGGAAGTCACAGAATCTCGAGGAAGTTTAAATTGCATAGTTGCAAATAATGTGATTAACTGTTCGGTTTGCCTGAACTATGGGGGTCCCCAGGACTTGGGATATCCAGTGCTGACACCAGTAAAGTGCTGGGCAAATCATGATGAGCGCTGGTCACCCTAGTTACAAAAGGACAGGAAACAATATTTTCATCCATCCGGGGGCACCAATTCCCAGAAAGACAGTGTGGATTGGGCTGGAGAAGTAATGGTATGCTGCATGTTGGAATGAGGAATTGGCCATAGGAAGGAATGGACCCATGAAAAACCGTGAGGGCACTTTTCAGTATCAATGATGTCACAGGAAGAAATACTGCTTTAAGTTACCCAAGAGTAAATTCTACTTTATCCATCTAGACAGTGGGTGAGTGAGATATTTTCTAATTCAAGAGACCCATAAATATACATGCAAAGGCAAGGTCCAAAAAAGATGGCATGGTGTTTATACATCAACTGCTTTTCTATTTTAGCATGCAAGACAAGAGCTCTAACAGCACTCAGGAGGGTCAAGAACAGGACAGTCAGAATCTGTCTTTCCCAATAAATTCCTTTTCAAATGCCAGGCATGGAAAGACTTCTTTTCATTCAACAGTAATTAAAATGAGACTACCCCCTCCGACACACACACATATCTTTAAGAAGGGTAGTAAATGTATATCAAATGAAAGCCATAGGCTATTAGGAAAGAAGTTTTACTCAATGTAAGCACGATAGAAAAATTAAAATAAGATTTGGAGCAAAAACACAAGAGTCTTTATGTAGAAAACTAAATCTATAATGTAAATTACACACTTGAGAAGACTCTCCCACAATGCAGGGAAATAAAGATATGTGAGAGAAAATTAAATGAGATATTGATATTTATTCTTAAAGACCAGAATACATCACAGAGAAATAACATGCAAAAATTAAATAATTTCGTTTGAAACTTAAGTTTGAAAATTGAAAGGGATTATCAATTATACTTCATCTTAATTCAAAGACATCAACACTTACACACATTCTAAGATTTTTTTTTCTAGTTATTTCAGGATAAAGAAAAAATCACATAGAGAAAATCAGATTATGTGTGTCAGAAATCATACTTGCCTCAAACTTCACTTCACCACTAAATGATAAAAACCATTCAAGCAATGTCTTCAGAAACACTAGGTTTGCATGACTCAAATTTGGCCTATGGTCATTTCTTTTTTCCTTCCCACATTAAAATTACGCAGTTGAGTGTGAATGCCTTCAGAATGGGTCTGCACCTCTGCATTTTGCTATAGACTTTACCTATTATCTTACATTTGGCATACTTCGCCATTTACATTTCCAGCTTGGATTTGTGAGTTTTCTTTAACCTCTAGTCTATGGGAAATTTTATGACTAATTAATATTTAATTTGTGTCTGAAGCAACAGAATTTGTTTTCGGTTACGATACCTTCAGGCCACTCTTAAAAATATAATCCAAAAATGAGCAATGGATCCTTGAAATTAAGTAACAATAATAAGGAAAACGTGGTTTCATTAATAGTGTTGGTAAAGTATCTTGAAAACAGTGAAACGTGGAAGTTTCTCTCGATGTTTGTCATAAATATGGTATACCATAAAATGTAACTATGAAAATTTGTGGCTCAAAGATAAAAATATGACAGTTCATTTTAGAAAATGATATTTCAACAAAACCTGTGAAACAAGTGAGGGAATAGGAGGAGTAAAGAACACTAATTCCTCCATTTTTCACACATTGAGAATCAACATAATTGCCTCATTAACATTAATAAAGAAGTATAGTTTCACATATTAAAAAATAAACAACTAAAATGGAACTACCAGGGGAATCTGAAAAAGAAATCACTCTAAATATTCTCTCCAAATCATTAGAGAAAGCAGAAGTGAAAATAAATTCTACACGTCAAAAGAAGAAAACAAATGCATAAACAAATACACAAAAAACAGAAAGAAGGAAAGAAAACAGCAAATATGAGCCCATCAGCTGTGATAGCAAAAGTAAATGGATTAATGCCCTTATTAAAATACAAATATTTGCAGATTGTGAATAAAAATCAATTATACGCAGTTTTTAAAAAATGATTTCAAAGAAAATGTCATATAAGGGTAAGGTTAAATATACATACACAAAAACAAATATATTAATTTCAGGCGAAGAGGAATTTTTTAAATGGGTGTGTTTATTTGTTTAGTGTCAGTCTAACTAGACTCTAGACTCCAAAATGAGAGAGAAATCGCTTTCTTTCAAAAATCACAATTTAATATCCTGATCTGAAACATAATGAGAACTCATTAAATATTGAACAGATGGAGGAATAGATGAATAAAGGACTGTGTGAGCAAATGAATGAAACATGGCACAGGAGGCTCTATGTGGTTTCCTCGCCAGGCTCTACCCTTAAGTAATCTTTCCCTTCTTTATTCTACATCTCACACTCTGTTTCCATAGGACCTTTTGTATACCTCTCCCATAATATTTTCACCAACTGCAGGTATTAGCTGGAGTTTTCAACTGGTCTCTAAATTCCATGAAAGCAGTCACTATGTATTTTATACCAGTATTTTCAGCCCTCATCCCAATACCTGAAGTCACTTTAGGCACTCAAGAAATGTTTATTGAACGGACTTCATTATATCTGGTCTATATATATGCACCAGATTGAATGGGTTAAATATGTTATGTGTATTAACTCATTTGATTGTTGCAAGATCCAAGCCTGAAGATACTATTAATTATTCTCATTTTACAGAAGAGGCAATTAAGACACAGAGGGGTAAAATAACTCGCCCAAGCTTATAGAATTAATAAGGGGCAGAGACTAGATGTCTTAGACTCTCTGGAGTCTAAGCTCTTAATAAGCACACTGTACTGTCACAAAATGACAAATTCAAACAGTGGTGTCAAGGAGACAATTTTACTAATTGTAAGAGTTAGCATATTTTTAATAAGGAAATTTTTACGATTTGACAACAGAAGTAAATTGCTACCAAATTCAAAATAAATATACAAACATCTTAAGTTTGTTTCTGCATCCTGATAGTTATCTTCACATACACAGTGTGGTAACTTGATCTGGGCAGCAGGGCTTCTGAGTCCTAGCCTGCAGTGTACCTTCCACAACTTTGATGATGCAAAAGCCATCATTTAAATGTCACCTGCTTCAGTTTTCTTAAATCTGTAAAAGAATAATAATACCTTCCCCATCTACATTTTTACAAGAGTATAGTGAAGTGAAAAATGCATCCTCCATAAAAAAAACTTGTAAATGTTTCCTAGAGTTCCTTACCTGCCATGCTGTATACAGAAAACTCTCTTTCAACATTACTTCTTTTAGAACTTTAAGAACCTATTTAATATTGAAGAATTAGGAGCAAATAGCTTTGCAAGAAAAGGATAAAAATGAACTGACATGCTAAAACCTGAGTAGAAGATCAACTGATGGAGAGATGGTTGCAAAGTACAAATTTTAGAATAGTTACTTTCTAGTATACAAAGGTTGTAGGGGTGAAAATTAGGCTCCTTGGTACTCTATTTTCTATTTATTATATCCTATCTATCTTTCTTTTAACTTGCTGATAAATCTATGGTAAATGTCTCTAAGGAAGTACACAGCAGACTGAAAAACCACCTTTTTACACTAAGGATAAATCAGTATCAACTACAGCCTTAAATTTCGTACATAACTTTTTAAAGCAATTCAGCATCACATCTGTATTATTTGTTTACATCTTTTTCTAAGTAAAAAGCCAAACATTTCTATATTTCTATCTTGCAATTTCCTATAATTAAGATACTAATTATAGTTTTTTCCATAACAATATCAAAATGGCCATATTTCTCTGGGCTAATAGAAAAAAATTGCTTAAACCTGAACATAATACCACCAGACTGAATTTGAATATAAATTAAACAAAATATGTATGAAACATGAAGATAAGACACACCTGAAGTTTTGCTTTGTGCCATCTGTTCATTTGCTTATTATGAGTTAGAGTTCAAAAAGAGCTTTTTTAAAAATTTTAAGAAGATCATGTAAACTGCTATTTGATTGTCATGATATTAAAATATTGGAGTGCTAGAAAGCTTCTGTTTTCCTAAAATTAAAGAATATAGAAAGATAAATTGATTTCCAGTTCTCTTTTTATATTGTCTCAGCTGTTTAATGTAGCAGGGTATTGTGATAAACTAATCTAAAGCAAGAACAAAATTAGAAATCCCATATTAATATTTTTATTACATTTTGCAATATTTTTCAAAACATTTTCCTTATCAAAAATGCTTAGCTTTCCATATTTTCCTGTTACTGTATTATTAATAGCTTGATTATGTGTGTACAGAAAAAAAGTTGAATTTAAAAATAATAATAAATTATCTCTATGTATTATTATTTTTTATACTTTCTCTCCCTGGAAAACTTTTCTTCTATATGTAGTGTGGTGTAGTAGAGAATACTCTCTCTAAGACATCAAGAAACCTGTTTGGTCCTGGTTTTGAAACAATCTAATGGCAACCTTTGATTTTCTATTAACCCAGTTTAGTTTTCTATAAAATGCAGAGCAAATATGTACTCAACTTTCATCAGTTTTAAGTTTAAGGCTACAGGATTCCACATTCACCTTTATCACTTCCTCAAGTCATTGTTTTTTCACCACTAAAAACAGTAAAATTGAGGCCGGGCGCGGTGGCTCACGCCTGTGATCCTAGCACTCTGGGAGGCCGAGGCGGACGGATTGTTTGAGCTCAGGAGTTCGAAACCAGCCTGAGCAAGAGCGAGACCCCATCTCTACTAAAAATAGAAAGAAATTAATTGGACAACTAAAAATATATAGGAAAAATTAGCCGGGCATGGTGGTGCATTCCTGTAGTCCCAGCTACTCAGGAGGCTGAGGCAGAAGGATTGCTTGAGCCCAGGAGTTTGAGGTTGCTGTGAGCTAGGCTGACGCCACGGCACCCACTCTAGCTCGGGCAAAAGAGTGAGACTCTGTCTCAAAAAAAAAAAAAAAAAAAAAAAAAAAAAAATTTAAAAAAAAAAAAAACAGTAAAATTGTAAGAATAAAGTTAAAAGTATCACTTAGCACCTCAGGAATGTTTTAATAAAGTTATAAATGTTAATAACTTATTGATCTTAAAGTGGAGATTTTAAATGAGGGTTGTACTATGTTTTCTTCTCAATGATGTGTATCTCAGATAGATTAGGCATAAACATTTATCTGAACTATTGTACAAGTTCTGTCTAAATGCAAATTTTGGAGAAATCCTAATAAGTGTCAGATGTCTGTACTTGGCTAACTATGGTGAATTCCGGTAGGGAAAAGGAAGAACATAAATAACTTTTTAACTTAATTTTTCAAATTCCAGGCAATCTTTCTACAATTCCTTACACCAATTTGGAGTAACCCATTTTTTTCTTGAATATCTCCTTTCTTATATTTTTATATTCAGATGTTCCAATATTGTCTGCACAGTTCTTTTTTTATATAATGTCGTTTTTATCACAATGAATAACTACTTTTGTTCAAGAAATGGTCCCTCCATGACTATGAAATAAACAAATATTATACATGAAAAGAGAACCATGAATGCAAAGTGATATTTCTTTCTTTCTTGATATAATCAAGCTGGATAATTTATGTTTGAGGTATATCAAGCTAACTCTAAAAGACCAACTCCCTGAAGCAGAGTTTGTTGATTATTTCTTCTTTACATTCTGTAATTCAAAAGGAAAATATAAATCTTTTCATAAAATGAAACTGCTGCTACTTATGTGCTCCCATTTTGGAAGCATATAAATATGAGCTTGAGTTATGCACAGATTTCAAGCCAACTTTCAAGATGATTGATCCTCAGCCCAAAATGTCCAATAGCATCAGAACAGATAACAAGAAAGAGGAATGAAATAAAGAATGTTTTCCCTATTTGCAGCATCACAATGCAAATCTAAAAGCAGGAAAGACAGTGTTGGTGGAGAACAAAAGATGACTAAGGATTATACAAAACTAGACTATTAGCAATAAGAGAAGAGAGCATCAAATTACTGCTGTTACCATTTTGTGGAAACAGTATTACAACAGTCATTAATGAGGTATGAATTCTGATAACAAAGAGCTCCCAAGTATATTAAGGGGGACACATCAGGTGTTATCCCCTTGGAGAGAGGCATGACATTGTTTATCTATCAGCAGATTATTTGGTCCAGGCTTGATACAGTTGCTGAGTAGGACCATTATTGACTAATCTTTACTTCTAATTACTCCTATGAGTCCCCTGAAACATTCCTCAAGCTGTAAGCCTAGACCTGGCCAATTTCTTTATGAGCATCCTGAAGAGATGTCTCATGACAGCCTGATGTAACCAACCAAAAACTTAGTCCCATATTTTGATACCTAGCATACAAATTAGTAATCCTCTTATTTTTTCCTCTTAAATACATAAAGGCATCCTCTAAGCAAATTAAAGGGGAAATAAAGTTACATGTACCTTATCTATGATTATTATTGTTGTTATTATCATTATTGTAATTTATTAGGTTAGTAACCTTAAGCTTAAAAAATCATTTACATTTTGAAAAAACTTTTCACTTGACAAAGAGCTTTCATAAAATATATTCATTTGGCATAATACACAGAGGAAATGGTTCTAATTTGGTGTCATTTTTAAGAGGTACAAATTAATGCAAAGCAAGGATAGTGTGGATCCCACCGTTTATTTTATTTGCATAACTGAAACTCTGGCAGGCTGTTTTTAGTGTTATCTCTGCCTAAATAGCAGAGCTGTGAGCAGATGGTGAGCTGGTTCATTTTGATTAGATATGTCTGGATTATTACACTTGAAGGAGTATTTTATTAAAGACCCTTGGAAAATAATAAAATAAATCCTATTTAGAACAGAATTTAGAATAACCAAAACTAAGCCACAGATTTATTTAACAATTCATTTGTAATTAAAGCCTCCATTCTATACTGTATTTACAGTTTTCCAGGTTTGGACCAAGTTTTTTATCCAAAATATCTCATTAAATCATTGCACAAACTTGTAGGAATAAACTTCAGGCAGACCTAATCTTTGACCTGCCGAGGACACCACACCTGGTATGCTAATCTTGAGGCAAGTTCAGTAATGTGATGGGACTGCTTCTACCAGTTACATGCACCTTATAAGCAATACACAAATATTGGAACAAACCAAAAGGGTTTAAGACATCACAGAAGAATGACAAACGCCAAGAAAAACCTAATGGTCATGTTGTGTGCTAGGGCACATTGGATGTACCTGAAGGCATGGGGCACTTGCTCCTCTAATGGGAATAATGGAGAAAGTCTCCTGCTTTATACAACCATTTCAGTCCAGTTAAGTTCATGCAAACGTCTTTAAATTAAAGAAATTTGTGTACCTAGCCTGTGGCATCTTTCCATAAATTACCGTCACCATTTGACAATCTCACAAACCCTGTAAAACAGACACTTCTATGCAGCTTATTTTACAGACAAGGGATCTGAAGGCCAGACAGCCCACGTTCGTGCAGGTAGTAAGTAGAAGACCTAAGATCTGGACAAAGCCAGTCTCACTCCAAAGTCTGTGTTGTTAATCACCGTGCTTTCCGAGGGTCATAAACAACTGATGGCAATTAGAAAATGATACCGATGGATGATCACTCTTTTTACTTGAAGAATTGGTCAGTTGTTCTATTAGGTGGTGTTGAAAAGCATCCGTCTATGTCTCTCCTGCACCAAGTACAGTTCTTTAGTACACACTCAACCTGGACTGTGGCAACAGCCCTGTATACACCTGCTCTCTACCGGTTATGTCTGCAAGCAGAAACCCAGGTCAGCTTTCAGATCCTGCTTATGTCTCCAACCTCATCTCGGATCACTTACTTGCAAGAGACTTTCCTCCAGCCACACTGGATTTCTGTCAGTTTCTTACTGTATGAATGTCTTTCCTATTCTGTCTTCCATGGCAGTCCCTTCCTGCTTTACCTGGGAATACTCTTATTTGGATTTAGATCTCAGCTTAAACATCACTTCCTCTGAGAAGCTTTCCTATTCTTTCAATCTAATCTAATTGTCCCTTGTAAGTCTCTCCCTTGCAAGTCTTTATGATTTGTGATCATATATGTATTTCTTATAAGTTTCTTGAAGGTAAAGATCACGATTTCTGTTGACTGTTATAACCTTAGGTCTACGCATAGTGCCTGACAAAAAGTAGATGTTTATAAGATGAAAAATGGGGGAAAACATAAAAAACGGGGCAGGAGAAAGAAGGAATGAGGGGAGGGGAGAGGAGGGAAGGGAAAAAGCTCATTTCTGAGTGTTCTCCACCTGTCTTCCCCGGTGCTATCTACCTCCTGACGGTACACAAGTGACCTTGCCAGTTTACCTCAGGACGCTCAGACTTTTTCATTCTTTCACTGTCAAGTTTAAACTAAACAAATGCTTGAGACTCTTAAAAAAGCACAGTTCTCTCCCAGGGCCACTGTCACTGCTACCATTTTACTGTCTTCCTTTGGCTTCTGAACACGGACACATGATATTACAGTATTCAGGGCTTGATTTCTCCATGCTCTCTTTTCTGTGAAGCTCTCTGCATTTGCTTTCAAAGCTGCACTTTCTCTTTGTCAATTAAGATTCCTCCTAGGCTGTGCTTTAATTATTAAAAAGTTCTTATTTGTAGTGAAAGTAAATCAGCCTCCTCATAACCTTTATACATTGATCTTGCTTCTGTATTCTGGATCAGTCTAAACCTACCCCTCCCCCTGCCCCCACAGCAATCCTTCAGATTATTTAAATATGGTATTATGCATACACCTGTGTCTCCTTCTCTCCAGGCTAAACATTTAGTTTAAGATTAATAAATGTTCTTATGAAAATGTGCCACCCAAAACCATTCAAGCATCTTAGATATAAGTCATATGCATATGCTCAAACAGCTAATGACAATAACAATACGAACAGTAGAATATGTGAAGATTTTCTTAGTATTAATTTGCTCGCTTCAAGCATTTTCTATTTGAAGCTTTCTCTGAATCAAGGCCCCCAAGTAGACTTTGTCAGCCTTGCCTTTAGGCCACCAATATAGGAAGTCTAAATTTTTCTGTACATATTACACTCTGGTAAAATTATTTGTTCACATCAACCTGTTCTAAAAGACAATGTATCAGAAGCTGCTAATTATGTTTAAAATTCCATTGTCCTCTTCTTCCTTTCATTGGGAGAACCTTCTGAATGGGTCTTTCATGTTTCTGCACATCTTGCTAGCAGAGGAAACTGTTCCAGATTATCTTTCCAAGGATGTTTGTATAGCAAAGAACCTTGGAAGACAGACAGTATCTTCCTCTGCAGAGAGGGTAGATTTGTTTGCTGACCAGTACAGTAATGAAGATCACATCACCCTTCGGTGCAGAGGTTGAGCAGGTTCACTTGCGCAGCCACTACATGTCCAGCATCCACCTGAGTCATCCCATGTTCCCCTCATGGGACTTAAGGACAAGAATAATAATGTGAATTTGAAAATCAGGTTACCTGCAGTGCCTTAATTAATAAAGTCTTTTGTCTCTGACTCAGAAATCTTGTGTCTTCTGCCAGCATTCATGAGAATTTACACATCAGGAAAAACCTCAGTCCCTTCACAGTTCTTCCTGGGTCCCAAGTAACAGCGAGAATCTACCTTCAGATATAAGCCAAGGAGACTTCTGGTGATTTTTAGCTCCTGACCTTTGAATCTCCCAGCCGATTCCAAGATACTGTGATGCAAAGAGAAGCCATAGCTACTGCTGTGTGACTGAATTTGTGATCCACAAAATGTGAAAGATAATAAATGATCATTTTTCTTTAAAGCAGATAGGTTTTTAAGGTAATTGAGTTAAAAACAAAGACAACGAAAATCTGGAAGTTCGGTGCTGCTCTGACAAGAAAACAAAAAATTCAGCAGATTTATGACAGTATGGTGGGCAGACGGGAAAAGGCTTTGAAAAAATTGTCAGGGGAAGCCTGATCGATTTCAGAATGGCTTAAGAAAGGTGACAAGAATGATACTGAAAACTGGAAGAAAAGAGACCCTTGTCCTATGGGACAACTCTGGCTACTCATGCTGTTCAGAAACTTCAATGATGTATTTGTACGAACATAAAAAGGGAACATAATGTAATGGTGTCTAACTTCGTATATACAGTTTTCTTGGTAGATAAAATTATTTCAAACATAGTATGTAAGAGGAATTCTATATTTTCATTTTTCTTTATTCTTCCTGGGAATCAGTGAAAAAAGTACAAACCTTTGAGTCAAACCTAATTAGTAAGTTATTTAACCTCAGTTGAATCTTAGTATCATCATCTGTCAAATGGGATAGCTTCATAGAATTACTGGGGAGTTTGCAGGAAATAACGATCATAAAATACATAGTTGCTTCTATGGCACTGTAGCACATTGAACATGCATGTTCATATGCTGTCCCTCCCCCAAAGGCACTAAAACAGTAGTAAAGAAAAAAATATTTTACGAAAACACATAGACAAAAAGAAAAAAGACAAGGACAAGCAAGAGATGTACATCCATTTAAGTTGATGGAAAGCTCTTAGAAGAACAGCAACTGAGTTAGCAAAGCAGAGTAAGTCTGACTTCAAAGGCAAACAGTAAAGAGAGGTGCATGTCCTTCTGGTTTATGTCCTCCCAGAACCCCTAACTCGTAATGCAGGATTACATCTCTGTGAAGCCAGGTAATGAGCTCTCATGCCACTGCACTGTGGCTACCCAACCCTTGAAAACTAAAATCTGAGAGACCATGGATTGGAAGAAACTCGGCACAGCAAAGGAGAGAGATAAGACAAATTAAACTGTTAATCAAAATGGGGGGGCAGTGTATGGGGGTGAGTAATTAAGTCAAGTTCACATATTTAACTCTGCTCTTTCTCCCCATCCAGCTTCCAAAAAACGGGTACAGAGAAGCACATCTCCCAGATAGAAAACTACAATGTTCCACTCTAGAAAATCTGACAGACCTCAAAGAAAAACGCTGTGGATACTTATATTTGGAAGACTTTCTCCACAGAGATTTCAGTCCAAATCACTGATCCCACTCTAAGAAATCCAGCAGCTGTCAAGCCCGCTGCATTCTCTCTTCATTCTCCAACCTGCACCCCAAGCACACAGAGCTTTGTACTGCCTTACTCTTAAATGTGAACATAATCAGGGATTATCAGACATCTGAGAAAACTTCCAACATGAAAAAGAGAGACCAAAGGAAGAATAATCAGACCAGGAAGAAGCAGAGACCATGAAGAGAAAGAAAAAAAAAAATCACATGGAAATCGTAACAGTCATAATTACAATACACCTCACCATAAACTGTGGCATGAATGTATTGGGGTAATGTGTGAAAAGGAAATACTTCTGTGTGTGCACACGCACTTGTGCATACACGCGTGGATGTGTATATTTGTTTAAGAGAAGAAAGTATTTGATTGCTCTAAGAGAAAATCAATAGTTCATGTTCAAAATAAATCTATATATGTACAGAAATGACAGTACATCTATATGCAGGTAAATATTGAAATACTTAATAGAATTTTTGTCTTTTAATACAGAGCAATAAGGGACAGGGTATGTTTCTGCTGCTTTTCTTTAAAAACTTATTACCACTATTTTATTTTTAAGCTATGTGCATTTATTGCTTTGATTAAAAAAAACACATATTTGTTTTAAACGCTCAGTGCTGTTCCTGGGATATAGCTGATTCTCAAATTTGAGCTTTTTTATTGCACCCTTTTTACTGTTCGCTGTTAAAATCAAAAGTTTGTAGCTTAGCTGAAAAGTTTTAAAGTTACTGATTGAAAAGTTCCTATAAATGCCCAATTCAAGATAGTTTTGCCACAAGAACATCTTTATCCAGGATGTTGAAGTAAGTATAAAGAGCTCTCTCCATTCTCAGAAGTGCAATAGCATTTGCTGTCTGTTTTATTCATGTGGCAATGAATTCACATTATCATCTGTGACATTACTTCTATCATCTTGAGGGATGAAACTTTCCTACAACAATGCATGTTCTTTGAAGGTATTCATTTCTTTGTAACAGTGTTCCACTTAGTAGACGCTCAATAAATATCTGTTGATTAGAATTGATGGTAAGAAAGAGGCCAGCACTTTCAATATTCTATTCTCAGGATGTCAGGATGCCAAAATAAGCAATACTTCAATTGACACTAATTCGAATTTTGGAAGGCAGTTTAACACACTGGATCAAAACTAAAGAGAATTCTAGATAGAACAATTTCCTGGATAATCTAAATTTCACATTAATGATTAAAGAGTGATAAATTGTCAAAAATATAATTGTTATTTAAATGTATACTTTTCAAATTTAGCTAAATTCACAAACCAGGGGAAAATTTTTGTTATTCATCTGTCTCCATTCCGGTTTAGGAAGTATATAAATTTAATCTGTCTACAATGATATTGATAAACACCAGTAAATAATGTTAGAAAACTTAGTCGTCACTGCTACTGATTCTTCAACAATGACATAAAATATTACCTTTCTATTATTTGTCTGTCGCTTTAACATAAATCTATTTTGAAGGGAAAGTACCAAGTATAATGCAGTACTTTGGTATATACACCAGAGCCAGGCGGCCTCAGTGCAAATCCTGGCAGCTCCTGAGAGACCCTGAGCGAACTACTAACATTACCATGCCTCATTTTCCTTATCTGTAAAATGGAAATGATAATTACTTTACCATAATGCCATGAGGATTTAATGAGCTGACACATGTAAAGGCCGAGCACATTATAAACACAACATAGCTATTTTAAAATTATTACCAGAGGTATATTATTTCTAGATAAACATATTATAATTTGATTATATTACATTTATTGGTTCTGACAGAATTAGAAAATGACCTGAATGTACTACTCAATGTATGAAGGGGCTCAATTATATTTATCAAGATATCAGAACATGTTTTATTTGAGTTGTTCATAAATGAATTATAAGCTATATAAATGTTCAATTGGTGAGAACTCCTGTTGTCTATAAAAACATCTTAACTTCTTAAAAGACATTTTCTATATACGTACCAACTATAGAATTGTCAAACCATACATGAAGAGGGGGAAACCAGCAACGTGGTTTTGTAGCCTCACGCCATGTTGATGCATAGTTCATCGGCACCTATGACAGAGAAAGCTGCTGCACATTACAGCGCAGTCTGGTGTCCGACATAGTATTATAAAAGATGCCTTTACATCTTTGTCGGCCTAGGAGAAGCCCCGTGGCTCACAGCAGAGCCTCTAATTCTGAGCTATAACTTGTAGCGGGAAACAAGACACACACTATAGACTGTCATAAAACTAGACTATGTACAATTCATTATATTGATTACAGATCTGGAATTAACAGACTGAGAATCAATGGCTGCCACCATGCCTTCTGCTTTCTAGTTGCTGTCACTCCATGCCCCTAAGATGTGTTAACTCTCACTAAACCCCATAGAAAAAGCTCTCCAATTCTCCTCCCCTCTCTCATACTCTGCCACTGCAACCTCCAAAGGGCTTGACTTTTCACCATTTACAATCTTCTCCATTGCTTCCCTGCCAAACTCAGTCAACACTCCTCTCTTATTCACTGGGTTCATAATGAATTTCACAACATAATAAAAAGAAAAGTTTCTCTCTATTAAAAATGAGAGTCTCTCTGTCATAAGGTAAGCAGCAGCTGGTTGATACATGCCGTAGTTCATGGAGCAAACATTGACTGTATACCTAGGATGCATGTGGCATAGTGAAAAGTTCTGGAAATAGAAATATAAAAGGACAAAGTCTGCCCTCAAAATTCTAGTCCTTGGAGAAAAA
>NW_012144966.1:19261533-19262719 GCF_000956105.1 Propithecus coquereli
TATAATTAATATCATTTTACAGGTTCATATTTTAACGGCTATTTTCTAATCACTTTTATTTTTGGAAGAAACTTTAGTCTTTTTTACTGAGACTATGTTGACTATGTTTCCTTTTCTTCAGTTTCCTGATTTTATCAACTCATTTCACATCCTTCAGTTTTTCATGCATTCATATTCTGAGTTTTTGAATTTTCAATTCGAAATGCTCTTTTATATGTGCAAATGCTAATTTAGTAATATTTCTTCTGCTTTGTGGGTGGTATTTGAGAAGCATAATCATCAGATAAAAAAATGATTCTTACTTTTTGTTTTCTTCTTATAGTAATGTGGTTTGGATATTGCCTAATGTTTCATTTTAAATTATCCTAGGATTTTCTGCACCAACAAAGAACTGGTTCTATCCAGGAGAGGATTTGAATTTTGTTATTGTTGCTGCTGTCAAAAGTACTTTGTTATTTGTTATGCTAAAGCGTATTTTTTTAAATAAACTATTGACAGAAAGGGGGTGGGATGTCATATGATTTTGGGATACTCTTTCCTTAACACTCCGAATTTCTACCAATTGCTTCTTTTCTCCCCTTCACCTCTCACCTTTAAGAGAATCTTGCCCCAGGCAATGCCTTCCCAGGATGGCCACCTCTGCTTTTGCATACCTTTAAGATCCTTCCTTACGATTCTCCAGTAGGCAGTGCTCTCATCCACAGGGCCAGACCTGTTCTCAGTACTTCTTCCTCTTTCTTGGGAGTGATTTTATCTGTGAACCTCCATCACTAAGATCTTGCCTCACTACCCTGTTCAGGGCTCTGTCCCCGCCCGATGACAGCATGGGCTTTCGAACTGGCTCTGCAGGTTTCCGGTAACTTTTTTACAATTTAGAGGTATCTTGAAGTTTGTAGTATTCTTTTTCTGCCAGGTATTGTGTAGTCTTGGTTATGAGCAGTTTTATTTTCTCTACTTGTTGATTTTTCTACAGGATATTTACAGAGATCAAATTTAGATAGTCATCGTTACCCTACAGGAACCTGGACATTAATTCACCATCTAAGAACCAAATAAGTTTACTTAAGTAACTAGACACTAATTAAGTAAATTATACTACACCATATTATTTCTTTTAGTCTAATAAATTTTTATTAAAGTACATGACATCTTCCATTATTTAATTATATTCTATCTGTTTGAAGCT
>NW_012144966.1:19274019-19277582 GCF_000956105.1 Propithecus coquereli
GTTTATTCTTGTTATTTTTGTATTTTCCTCATCCAAACGAAAGGAATGGAATTGTATCATCTTTACAAATTCTTCTGCAACATGTATTAATGTTATAGGGTTGGTAACAAGTCTCCATGTATAAATTAGCTTGTGAATTTCATAAAATATTTAATTAACTTATTGAACCGAATACAAATTTCTTAATTAAATCAGCTACTATGGAAAAACTTTGTGAATTATTACAAATTATTTTTAGACATCAGGAATTTGAAGCTATTTCCATATTTTTAAGTAGTCTGTTGGCACTAATGGAGTTTAAAAGATAAATCTTATATATGTGGACTATATTAGATTAAATGTTGTTAAGTATAAATTATTTCATTTATGTATTATTTATGTCCTATCTACTTCTCAAATTAATTAGAGGTGTTATCCAAATAAAACTGTGTGCTAATATCATTATAGTGCTTTTCTATTTCATTTATATCACACTCAAATTCTTAGGTTTTAATTCTGCAAACAGTCTTCTTACCCTATATGACATAATCTGATTTCCTTATTATAGGGAGAAAGTCAGTGCAACTCAGGAACTATGAGTTCTAGTCCCAGCTCTGCCACTACAGGAGTACTCAACCACGGGATGTCACATAACTTTTATCTTCATCTGCAAAATGAGGAAGTTGAACCGGAAGTACATCCAGGTTCATGCTAACTATAATTTCTCTTCCTTCTAAAAGACCCATTATATTTCTTGACCCTAAGATCTCCAATTATTCTCTAGTTACTCATACTTTAAACCTGGGTTACCTTAGCATTTAGTGAGAGATATGAGAAGCTATACAATTATGATAAGCAGGAATGAAAAAAGGGGCTGGGAGTTAACAGGGACTGTTCTTGGAGTTGCTGAGTCTCAACATCCCAAACAGAAAGTTATTATCATGGAATAAATAGTTCAAAATTCTCACCTTGTTGAAGAAATACAAGGAGAATTTGGCTATTGCCATTTAACATGTATTTATCTCCGTTAGCACTTGCTCCTCCTTTACTTTGCATTCTACATGTTCGAATTTCACTTATTCCTTGAGACTTGGTTCACACTCCACTACTTCTGCAAGATCTTCCTTATGTTTCTAGTGAAGACCCAGCACAATTTATATGTGTACTTCTGTTATGACTCAGAACACTTTCTATTTTCTCTTCAAGAACAGAGACTGTGTTTCAGATTACTGTGTCTGTCAAAGAAACTGAAAGTATTACTTGGTTTATAAATTTTCCCCCCAAATGGTTGACTGAATCGTTAATTGAATGCATTTATGTATGTATGCATGTATGAGTGAATGAATGAATGAACAGCATGAGATGAAACTGCAGAAAAGAGCTGGAGCCTGAGTGTGGCAATGGTGTAGAAGTTCTTACGTCTTGTGTGTGTGTGTGTACAAAATGCAGCTTTGATGAGTCATTTACACTTAATATAGCAAATGATGTACTCTGCCCCACTATCATGAGACAAATATAGCGTTTTTCCCCTATTTAAGCAGTTTTGGACATCCTCTTCTAAACACTGATGTTCTTAGCATTTCCAACAGCACATAAAAGTTGCAGGATTTTGTCAGTTGATACCTTTTGTGTCTGGGGTCAGTCTCATTCTCGAGTCTAGTACTACCCTCTATCTATCTAGCTATCTACAGGCAAGGGTACTTAGATTAGAAGTGCTAACAAAATACTTTTATGGTAGTAATTTTGTATCACTCTGTCATACACTTAAAAATCACCTATACAACCAGGATGGAACTTAAATTCTTTAACCTGGCTTACTCTTGCTAATCCATTTCATAGCCCTCCTACACTCTCATCTCCCTATACTATGCTATTTTCTCTGACTCAAACATTACCTATCACAATCACTTTTTTTCTAAATGACTTTTGGCCTTTGTCTCTTAGCTTAAATGGTATTTTGGAACAAAGCCATTTCACTGAACACTCAAGAATAGGGAAGTCTCTTCAATTCATTCCTGTACAGCTCTATATTGTACCCACTGAAGCACTTTTCCCACTGTATAATGTAGTTATCTGTTTACCATTTGGTACCCTCCACTGAAGGGCATGTTCCATGTGGGTTAGGAGGGTGGCTTTTAAATGCTAATGGCAGGCATAAAGCAATTCTTCATTAATATTTGATAAATGAATATTTGATAAATGGCATATATCATGGTAGTAACAATTTAAAATTCAAAGAGAAAAATTGTTTTCTGAGTCACTATTACAATAATGAAACTGATTTCTAAGACTCGATTCATAGTACCTAATGACCCATGACTACTATAATCATAATTAATTCTTATCAACTTTACATTATTTCTTAACAGGAACAGGGGCGTCCAGGAGACATAGTTGATTGGGGGAAAATATCATCACATAATGTGACTCTAATAAGACAAAAGGGCATGCAGATGAAAGGCCAAAAAATAAAAATTAAAAATTTCATTGTGGAAGAAGAAGATCACATAACTTTTGTTTGGTAAGTATTGATTGAATGTACGACTTTTTGGTAATATCTACAAACAAATATATTTTGAATTCCCTCTCAATGAAAGTATTAATAAGACTGAGCTAGCAAGAATAATACACAATGATTTTACAACGATTATCATTAGAACATTGGTTTTCAATGTTTCTTTTAAGAAATACATTTTTGAGACCTGCCACAGTGAAAAAAATATAAACATGCACAAACATATAACCGAATCAAGTTTCATGAAACTATACCTAACTTACCATGCAAAGTACTCTATGTTCTTTTCTTTTCTTCTCTACTCTACTCCATCCCATTCCATTATTTCACTACTATACATGTTAGCTCAGATCAACTAACAGATATCAATACTAATGTATTACACTGTGACCCACACTCTAAAAAACCTGTCTTGGAAGGAGATCACTAAATATTGGTCACAATCTAACTGGATTTTTTTTTCTTTTTTTTTTTTTTTTTTGAGATAGGGTCTTGGTCTGTCACCCTGGCTGGAGTGCAGCGGCGTAACCATAGCTCACTGCAATCTCAAAGTCCTAGGTTTGAGTGATCCTCCTGCCTCAGCCTCCCAAGTAGCTGGGACTACAGGTGCACACCACCATGCTTGGCTAATTTTTCTATTTTTTGTAGACGAGGTCTTGCTCTTGCTCAGGGTGGTTTCGAACTCTTGGCCTCGAGCTATCCTCCTGCCTTGGTTTTTCAAAGCATTAGGATTATAGGCGTGAGCCACCGTACCCAGCCCTACTGGATTTTTAAAATTGAATATTGTTCTAAAAAAACATAAACAGAAGTTAGAACTTAACTTCAATGATAAACTCAACTTTTCAAACAGATGCAACTACTATTTTTCAAAAAAATGTTGAAAGGGTAATAGATACAGATATAAATTCTCTCCCTCTTAAGCTATGCTCCTTCCTAGCCACCATTTATTAAGTATATATCCTTTCCTAAACTAAGCTTTTTATAAGGCAAAGACATACATTATTTTCTTTTTAAAATAATCCCTGTGAACAGGTACGAATTATCTGTCTTTCTCAACAGATTTCTCAAC
>NW_012144966.1:19277632-19278927 GCF_000956105.1 Propithecus coquereli
TGTCACACATACAACATATACATACATACTGTCTCCTCTTCAAAACATGACATTTTAAAGCATATATACAGGTGGAATGACTGCTAGATAATTAACAAATGAATTACCTCACATGGTTATTATTTATAACTTAGCATTAACATCTTAGCATTTTTCAAGAATATAATACGTCATTATTAATACAGTCATCATGTTGTACAGAGATCTCTTGAACTTACTCTTTCAATCTAACTGAAATTTTATATACTTTACTTTTAAAAAAATAGTCTTCAACTGGATAGGATAAAATAACATCTCATTATTTTATTTGCATTTTTAGATTATTAGCAAGTCTGAATACATTTGAATATTTTATTGGCCATATTAACTATTCATCTGTCACTTATGTTGAAAACATTTTTCACAGTTATTTTTCTTTCTGTATATATATGTTATTTTCATTGTAGAAAAGTTTTAATTTTTATGTAGTCAAATATATGTTTTCTTTTGGATTTCTGTCTTTGGTATCATTTTCTGAAAATCCCTCTATATGCTAAATCACCAAATTTTGTGTTTGTACTTTCATTGTTTCATTTTTTACAATTAAATCTCTCACGCATCTGAAACTTAGATTGGTATAAGGCGTGAAGTACTGACCAGCCATTTTTTTCCCCAAATGATAGTGGGTTTTATTAAGGCCTCTTTTGGATTAATCCGCCTTTAACATGATTACCTGAAATGCTGTCTTTATCACACACTAAATACCTATAATGCCAGATATATTTGACAAATCCCATATTGTTGTATTTCTTTCTCGGTTTCCTAATCTGCATGCCAATTTTGTGAACAGGAAGAGGAGACTGGCCCAGAATCCTGGGCTGTCTTCTCATGGACAGGGCCAGTCATATGGTAGTTATACAGAGGAAGCGTACTTGAAAAGGATGTAACGGCTACTTTGAGAGTTTGTCGGACTTAATGATAACCTAATGTCTATGAAGGTATTTGTAGATATAATCATGTAACTTAAGTAGGAAAGAAATAAACAGAACTCTACATATTTACTTAGGTGCATGTAATCAAAAAAATACATTTTAAGAACAGAAAAAATAAAAACTTTAAAAATGTCCTCCAATCCTCACTTTGAGCCGCTGTCATAGTCTCTTCACTGGTACTCTTCCCACCAGTGTGGCCCCATTTGTGCCATTGCATGCTATGTCCAGTGTGATCATATAGAACAAGTGTGACTATTTTTTAATACTATAAAGTGATGAACAGTATCCCAATAACTATGAAATATATTATTATTATACAACAAA
>NW_012144966.1:19283002-19286215 GCF_000956105.1 Propithecus coquereli
TGAAGTCAAAAATGATGAAGATCTTACCTAAAGAAATGCAACACCTATTTGATCTAAATAAACAGGCGGTCATGCTTACAACATTATACATTAGTACCAAAATCATATTTTTGATACACTGCCACGCATAGTAATTGGTTCCTCTACTCCTTCTAGTAAATTCACTAAAAAACCTATTTCTCATTTCTTTTCATGCATTCATTCCTCCAAAAGCGTACTGACTTTGCATGTATCAGGCACAGGGCTGAGTAATAAAAATACAGCAGAAAAAAAGGGAGACATGATTTCATGGAGTATTCATTCTAGAGAAACAGATTGAGAGCAGTCAAGTAAAAAGAACACACATTCTAGATTGCACCAAGTATGACAAAGGAAAGAAACAGGCACTGTGAGCAAGAAAATTGGGAGTGGGGGTCATATAAGTTTGAGATCAAAGAAGGCTTCTCTTGGTAGGTGCAACAAAATCTGGGACATCAAAACTGAGAAGAAACCAGAAGCACACAGACCAGAAGCACACAGAGCTAAAGGAAGAATTTTCATGCAGAGAGAGTAACAGCCAAGATTCTGGACAAAAATAAAGTTGCTTTGAAAAACTGAGAAGGACTCTGTGGCTGAAATATAATCAGCAAGAGGAAACAAGACAAGGCTGGAGAGATAAGCAGGAACCAAATCAGGCAGGGCCTTGTAAGCCACTGCAAAGAACTTGGATATTGTTCTAAGGGTAGGGAAAAGCTGCTGAAGGACTAAGCCACTTGTGACATGATCTGATTTGCAATGTGGAAAGATCACCTCTAACTGCCTTGCAGAGAATGTCAACGTGAAAGTCCAGCTAAGAGACTATTTTAGCAAATCTAGGCTAGAAATGACATGACTTGGCCTTGGGCAGTGGCAAAGGAAATGGGAAAAAAAGTGGAAAAATTCAAAATACTTTTTGTAAAGGAACATTTAAGACTTCTTCAGTATCAGAAAATAAGGGCAAGGCAAAGAGGAATTAAGGATAACTTCTTACTATCCAGCCTGAGCATGGATGTTGATGTCATCGTTAACTGAGACAGGAAAGTTTACGGGAAGGTAAATATCCATATTTGTGGGTCCCAAAACTAAGTTTCAAATGAAGTTACAACAACCATGTGTTTAAATATTTTCAAATTATTAACCAAGCTAATAACCCATTAAATAATGTTATATCATTCTACCTTGACAGATATACATTCATAATAAACTATCATGCTTAGCTTGAATATATAATTTTCAAATTCCTTGGAATTTTGTATAGCAATGTGACAGCCTAGGCAGAGCCGGCCCCTGGGCCCCAGACTAACCCCCTTATTTTCCATACCTTGCTGTATCCTTCGTGGCCAGCACGCTCACTCACAGTCATTTGGACAGTTCTGCCCAGCCACCCACTCCTGCAAAAAGCTCTGTGAAGATGAACCTGGGGAAGAGGGCTTTACAGAGCTGAAAGTTGGAGATGGGCCATTTGAGGAAGCAATTCTTGAGTTTTGGATACGGGGAGCTTGGTCTAGAAGTGGAGGAAAATATTGACTGGCATGACCATTTTGCCCCATAGAGTGACCTGCAGCTGGAAGAGGTTGGAGCAAGCACAAAGCCATAGGTAGGGATTCTTTTTATGGGCAGTTCTAGAGAAAGGGAGGGGTTTGGAAGGATAAAAAATCAGAAGTTTCTAAGTATGACAGGGTAAACGTAAGATGCCTAGACACACTCAAGTGATGATATCCAGTAGGCTACTGGACATAAGAAGTTGGGTACCTGATTCCTTCTTCATCTCATTTCCTATGGCCATATTGAAAGAATTCAGTGCATAATACCATTGGTCTCATATTTTCTTGATCATATTGATTTTAATGATCTTTATAAATTCATTTATTCATTCAGAAATATTTATTAATCACTTACTATGTGCCACTTAAGAAACTTAGAAAGTCGTACAGGATAAGATGTTTCCAGCCTCTGTGCAGTTTAAAATAAATCCAGTTCAGCACCATAGGGTTCTGTAATTACACCTGGGAACCTTAAACTTCCTTCCAACCTAATACCCGTTCTGAGAACTACTAGAGAAAATTGCTGCATTATGTAAATTAAGAAAATAACCAATTCATGGTTCAACCACAGTTCATGATGCAACATCCTGCTATCTGGCATTCTTTCTGCTTATCACTGCTCAGCTTCCTCTCCCTTTTCTTAAAGCGAGTATTCCAAATTTTTGCCACTGTCCTTGCCCACCCTTCCCTCTCATCCTAGTGTGTTACCAGAAAGGCAAGTGCTTTGCCTGACCTTTATCTCATTCTGGGCGACCACTCTGAGCTAGTCAGAAGAGCTGGAAAGAAAAGAAGAGCCTATTAGAACTCTAACAAGATAGTCCATTAACCAAAGAACATTTAGTTTTAAATTCTAGACATTTAAATAGAGATAGGAAGAGAGGATGGAGGAAGAGATGGATGGAGGGAGGGTAAGAAAACTCTTTCACTCTACCTGTCCCCTGAAATTCCCACTTAAAGTTTAAAGCCACGATATTCTCTTAATGGAGAAATTTTCCAAAGTGGATGTGGCAGGCAGTGGCAGGATAGTAATGGCTCCTCTGACACTTGTATTCCCATAAGCCTCTCTTTTCAGGATTTACTCGAACAGGGTGTATGTGTCAAGGCCAATCACACCACCTTTACTTCACAACCGAAGACTTAGTCTTATAGTATTCTTGCCCCCATTCCTTTACCCTTGCTTGTTATCTAAGAAGCTGGGGTTAGTTCTCAATGGCACATGAATTCTTAAGGTCCTCGAATGCAGCAGAAACCATATTTCTAATGGTAAAAGTGACTTAATACAACTTTTCTGTGAGGTTTTTCTGACCCCACAAAATGATGTTATTCATAAATGTCTGTGGCACAGGCAGTCACGTGCTTTTTCTTATCTCCCAAGGTGAGATAAAGTAAATTTTTCTGCATATCCTCCATGCTGATTTAAGCATCATTGTCTCAAGGAAACCCTCCTAGAATCCTCTGATCAATAGATTCATTTCTAGGCTTCTGTGACTCACCATTGTACTTTTATTATGGCATCCATCATTCTGCACTTTAAGTCAGGGTCAAAGCTATATCTGGTTTGTGTCTATATCTCCAGTTAACACAAAAGAGTTGCTAAATATGTGCTGCTGAGTAAAGTTAATTAGTGTGTTAATATAGCATAGATGTAACA
>NW_012144966.1:19288995-19289447 GCF_000956105.1 Propithecus coquereli
AGTCTTAAAGAACTTAAGATTTCATAATTGTTTATAACAGTAGCAGCATTAATATCATAACTTAGTAATACATTACATAGAGAGGAATAATCAATATATTATTAAAAACAATTAGCTACCTCATTATGAAGCATTGGCTGACCATATCCAAATTATGCAACTAAGGGTGTTCGAACTTTCCAGAATACCATAGTCAAACGTTTTTTGAGATGCTTAGGTTAGGAATATAAGGCAGCTAAAAAATTGAACTGTTAGAGTTGTCATAGCCAAAACATAAAGGACTCCATTTTCTTTAGTTTTACATCATCCAAGCATACGAAGAATGTTTGACCAATCTTCTATGATTGATTCATTTCTACTTATCTACCTGTCCTCTGTTACCATTACTTCTTCAGAAAGAAGAAAGCAGTAATCTTCTGCTTCTCATATCCTTGCTCCTTTCCCCTGTAGAT
>NW_012144966.1:19290473-19290936 GCF_000956105.1 Propithecus coquereli
TGCATCTTACATTCAATGGCATCTTAGATTTGATGACATACAGGAAGCTATTTTTCTGCAAGATATCACTTGGCCAGTATTTCTGTTGGGAGAATGTAACTAGTTCTGCTTAGGTTCTCTCCAATTATAAAGGGTTACATCTCCCACTTATTTTCTCCACAAAGACTTAAACCCTGTCATAATTTCAGCTATCAACTTGAAAACGGCTTAAATAAATCGTCTATGACTAGTCTATCTACTTGCAAGAAATCCATATTGCAGCTCACCCATACTTTTCACGAATGGTGAAATAAAATGTTCTAGAATCTCTTTTTTAAAAAGTCTAACTTTTTTCAGAATACATGATAAAAGATATTGTATACTTGAAAATTACTGAGAAAAAAAGATTTTAAATGTTCTCACCACAAAAAAATTAGTATGTGAGGTAGAGAATATGTTAATTTTCTGGATTAGCCATTCTACA
>NW_012144966.1:19290986-19291381 GCF_000956105.1 Propithecus coquereli
TTTTTTTCTTCTTTTTATTATCATTTACCATAATCTTTAATGAAAGTGTTATAAAACAACGATCTCTATTTCAATCATTTCCAGGATGAATGACGTTTCCCAAAAGTTAGTGTTATAGAACAAGAATATTGTCTGCTTTCCAGTTGTGGGCTCATCAGACAGAAATATACCATATTTCACCATGTATATAAATACTAGCCTTTAATTAACAGCAAAACACACATGTTAAATCAAACCAAATGATTCAAAAATATGTTATACTTACACAAATGACAAAGCAAGTGATTGACTATATAAATATAGTACAAACATGTTTCTGCAGTCTTAAAGAACTTAAGATTTCATAATTGTTTATAACAGTAGCAGCATTAATATCATAACTTAGTAATACATTA
>NW_012144966.1:19291728-19292046 GCF_000956105.1 Propithecus coquereli
TAGTTACATTTCAAGTGCTCATTAGCCACATATGGCTAACATACTGAACAGCAGATAGAGAACACTTCTCTCACTGAAGAAAGCTCTATTGGATAGCACTGGTATATACTTAATATTTCCCAAGAAGTGGAAAGTCTGTATCAGGGAATTCAGCTAAATAAAAGAGAAGGAAAGAAAGAAACTATGTGAGCTGATGGATATGTTAATTTGCTCCACTATAATAACTATTGTACTATTATATATATCCCATAATATCATATACCTTAAATATACACAATAAAATGTATTCTAAAACATTTAAAAAGGAGTTTGTGCTTC
>NW_012144966.1:19295490-19295818 GCF_000956105.1 Propithecus coquereli
ATATAAATACGTGATTCATTTTAAAAACATATCAGAAGATCTACACTGAACTGTGAACTATCAATCCAAAATAGTCGGCTTCAGATATGTACACTTATTCCAGTGATGTTTTCATCAGTCCACTTCGATAACTGCCTTTGCCTTTGTGTGAGGTTTCCACATGAGAAAAGTAGTTGTATTAATTTGTAATCACACTACATAAGTTGTCAGCCAAAGAGGAGTAAATATAAAATGAGGAATGCAAAGCAGCAGCATATTGTGCAAATAATGATAGCTACCTATTCAGAAATAGTCATTAAATTGGAGCACACACATGTGTAAACATACA
>NW_012144966.1:19295868-19296504 GCF_000956105.1 Propithecus coquereli
TAGACTTATATAAACTACATGAAGATTAAGCTAGTTGTTCATAAATCAGTGTCTAGCACACATTAGGTACACAGAACTAGTTGTTACGATGCTGATGCTGCATTTTACGGAATGCAGCAATTTATGGAAACCGAGTGAAATGAATAATCCATGTACATCTGCCTCTCATACAAGCATGAATGGCATACAGCCTTGTTGAAAAAATTAAGTTTGTGAAAATAAAATGTAATAAAACATGTTCAGCAAACTATAAAATAAACTTTCAGTGGCTCATCACTTTACAAAGTAGTTTATGTCAATGAATAAAACAAAACACTGCCTATTATGAACATTCCTCAATTTTCTGCACTGGTAGAAGGAATGATCTAGAAGAGCAAGTGATCTATGCTTTCTTTCTATTTTGACTCTAGAATAAGTGCTTGCTTACATATTTTTACATCACAACAGCTTTTTTTTTTGGAGGCCAATGCAATATTGTTTTTGTGAATGCACCACCAATTGAGAAAGAAAAGCAGTTCATACTGGTACTAGCACTACAGGGTCCTGCAGTGTTGTAAGGAGTTTGCTTAAAAAAAAGATCCATTTTGAGAAATCAATAGTGTATTGAACATTATTTATTAAAATGTTAAATGCAGG
>NW_012144966.1:19296554-19296913 GCF_000956105.1 Propithecus coquereli
TTGGAGCACACACATGTGTAAACATACACACAGAGTTGGGGGTGGAGTGGTGTTTGGAACACTACACTAGAATGCCAAATCTACTTTGTCCTGTTCTTCATTTGGCTGATGGTATTATAGCACTGGTTCCCACCCTAACAGCACTTTAAAACAAACTGGGGACCTTCTAATATGCAGATTTCCAAGCTCCATCCTCGGCTCAGGTGATTCTGAGTCTTGGGGCTGCAATCAGAGCACTGAAATTTTTTAAATTCCCAGGTGATTTGATGCAAGGACTACTGAATTATAAGAAGAGGCCATTATTCACTGAAAACATTATCCTGTGGTCCTTCAGTTTACTAAAGGTGATCCTCACAACT
>NW_012144966.1:19299303-19302333 GCF_000956105.1 Propithecus coquereli
CATCTCCCCATTTCCTCCATCCCCCAGTCCCAAGTAACCACCATTCTACTCTCTGCTTCTGAGTTCAACTTTTTTAGATTACACATGTAAATAATATCTTGCAGTATTGGTCTTTCGGTGTCCGACTTATTTTACTTAGCATAATGTCCTCCGGTTTCATCTGTTGTTTCAAAGGAAAATTTTCTTTCTTTCTTAAGGCTGAATAATATTTCATTGTATATACATATCACATTTTCTTTCTTATTTCAAAATATTAAGGGGGCACAAATGTTTTAGGTTCCATGCATCATTTTTGTAACACATGAGTCCTGGCTATAGGTGTGTCCATTACCCAAATAGTATTCATAGTACACATTAGGTAGGTTTTTTTCCCCCTCCCCTTCTCCCCCGTTCCTCCTACTTGATTTCCACTGAGTTTTACTTCCCTCTGTGCCCATGCGTGCTCATCAGTTAGTTCCAATTTAATAGTGAGTACATGTGGTGTTTGTTTTTCCATTCTAATTAGATACTTTACTTAGGAGAATAGACTCCAGTTCAATCCAGATTGCTGCAAAAGGTATTAATTCATCTTTTTTATGGCTGAGTAGTACTCCATGGTGTACATACACCACATTTTATTAATCCACTCATAAATTGATGGGCACTTGGGTTGATTCCACATCTTTGCAACTGTGACTTGTGCTGCAATAAACATTCAAGTGCAGGTGTCTTTTGATGAAAATTCTTTTCTTCTTTTCCTTCGGGTAAATGCCCAATAGTGGGATTGCTGGGTCGAATGGTAGGTCTACTTTTAGTTATCTGAGGACTCTCTACACTGTTTCCCATAAAAGTTTACTAATTTGCAGTCCCACCAACAGTGCATAAGCGTATCTTTCTCTCTGCATCCATGTCAGCATCTAATGTTTTTGGACTTTTTAATAAAAGCCATTTAATAAAAGCATCTACTGTATTTGAATTTTTTAATATCTTGTGGTTTTAATTTGCATTTTCCTGATGATTAGTCATGTTGAGTATTTTTTCATGTTTATTGGCCATTTGTATTTCTTCTTTTGTGAAGCTTCGGTTCATGTCTTTTGCCCACTTTTAAATAGGGCTGTTTGGTTTTTTTCTTGCTGATTTGCTTGAATTCTTTGTAAATTCTGGTTACTAGCCCTTTATCAGATGTGTAGCTTGCGAATATTTTCTCCCATCCTGTAGGTTGTCTATTTGCTCTGTTGATTATTTCCTTAGCTGTGAAGAAGCTTTTTAGTGTAATCAAATCCCATTTATTTATTTTTGTTGTTGGCATGATTGCCATTTGGGATTTAGTCATAAATTCTTTTCCTAAGACAATAACTACAGGAGTTTTTCCTACATTTTTGTCTAGAATTCTTACGATTTCAGACTTTAGAGGTAAGTCTTTATCCATCTTGAATTAATTTTTGTGAGTGGTGAGAGATAAGGGTACTGTTTCATTCTTCTGCATGTCATTATACAATATTTCCAGGACCATTTATTGAATAGTGCTTCTTTTCCCCAGTGTATGTTATTGTCTGTTTTGTCAAAGATCAGCTAATTGTCGGTAGGTTGTTTTATATCTGAGTTCTCTGTTCTGTTCCATTGGTCTATGACTCTATTTTTGTATGAATACCATGCTGTTCCTGTTACTATAGCTTTGCAATATAGTTTGAAGTCCAGTAATATGATGCCTCCAGAAATGTTCTTTTTGCTTAAGATTGCTTTGGTCATTCAGGCTCTTTTCTGATTCCAAAGAAAGAACAGAATTATTTTTTCTAGATCTGTGAAGTATGACTTCGGTAATTTGACAATGTTGATTCTGCCTATCCATAAGCATGATACAATTTTTCATTTGTTTGTATCCTCTGTGATTTTGTTCCTCAGAATTTCACAGGTTCTCCTTGTAGAGATCTTTCACCTCCTTGGTTAAGTCTATTCCTAGGTATTTTATTTTCTTTGTAGCCATTGTGAATGGTATTGAATCTTTGATTTGACTCTCGGCTTGACTGTTACTAGTATATAGAAATGCTACTGATACATATACACATTGATTTTGTATCCTGAGACTTTGCTGGATTTATTTATCAATTCTAGGGGACTCTTGGAATCTTTGGGGTTTTCTAGATACAAGATCATATTGTCAGTGAAGAGCAACAATTTGATCTGCTCTTTCTTAATCTGGATACCCTTTGTATTCTTCTCTTGCCTGATTACTCTGGCTAGGACTTCCAGAACTATATTGAATAGAACAGATTAACAGTGGGCATCCTTATCTTGTTCCAGTTCTTAGGGGCAATGCTTTCAACTTTTCTCCATTCAGTATGATGTTGGCTATAGGTCTGTCATAGCATGGCTTCTATAATTCTGAAGTATGTTCCTTCTATGCCTAGTTTGTCGAGGGTTTTTATCATGAAAGGGTACTGGATTTTGTCAAATGCTTTTTCTGTATCTATTGAGATGATCATATGGTTTTTGTTTTTGCTTTTGCTTATGCAGCGAATCACATTTATTGATATGTTTGTTGTACAATCCTTGCATCCCTGGGATGAAACCCACTTGGTCCCAGTGGATCATTTTTTTATGTGCTGTTAAATTTGGTTTACTAGTATTTTATTGAGAATTTTTGCATCTATATTCATAAGAGATGTTAGTCTGTAGTTTTCTTTTTTCGTTGTGTCACTCCTGGCTTTGTTATCAAGGTGATACTGGCTTTGTAGAATGAGTTGTGGAACATTCCCTCCTTCTCAATATTACAGAATAATTTCTGTAGTATGGGTACCAGGTCTTTGCAGATCTGATAGAATTCAGCTGTGAATCCATCTGGTCCAGGGCTTTTGTTGTTGTTGTTGTTGTTGTTGAGAGGTTTTTAGAGGTTTTTTTAATTACTGTTTTGATCTCACTATTTGCGATTGGTCTGTTTAGGAGTTCTGTTTCTTCCTGGTTGAGTCTTGGGAGTTGTGTGTTTCCAGGAACTTGTCTGTTTCCTTTACATTCTCTAATTTATGCATGTAGAGATTTACATAATATTCATGG
>NW_012144966.1:19306102-19307192 GCF_000956105.1 Propithecus coquereli
ACTGCTGTTTTTAGCATCCAGTCCCAAAGTGATATTAAATTGATTTCTTCAAGTAATTACTTCTTCAGGTAACCCTGCTTCGGTTGGAAATCAAGAAAATATCGAAAAGACAAAACTTCCAAGTAAAAGAGAAGCAATGACCTTTCCTTTTTAGTACCTAGTGTATGTGTCAGAGGGGGACTGTGTAATATTTTCAGGTTATAATATTTTTGGAATCCTCTCTAAGTTGAACTTAAACTGTTTAACTCCTAAATAGAAAAGGGCTTCATGTAGTCAATTTTCAGTTACATGGTCTCCCTCATCCTAATTTATTTATTTTACTCTGCAAAGCTAAAGACAAACAGCTTAAGAGGGGTAGGTCCTAGAAATCATTATGTTGCCACCTTATCTTGCTTGAGCCAAGGTCACAAGTATTCAGTAACTGCATAATTGAGAACATTATCTGTGGCCAATGGCTTTAAAGACATCTGGAAGTATCAACATGTGTTTTATTAGGCAGAAGAAACAACAACACAGATAAAATGAAAGGGCCATGTTAGTAAATAATCAAACCCTAGTTATCCTAGCATAAGAAATGAGGTAAGAGTAACCCAGTGGGTTAGAGTTAACAGGCTTTCAGAATCAGACTGACCTGGGCTTAAGTTTTAGCTCTGCTACTTACTAGTCCTATCATCTTGGGCAAGGACCTTAAGCCCTCTGGGCTTCCTATCATCTATAAAATAGTAATAAAAATAATCAACCTCCAAAGACTATTGTGAGAAAAAAATTTAAGCACTCTTTGTATGTCTAGCTTCTATTAAGAATTCAAATAACATATATTAATTAATTTAGAAACGCTGAACACTCACTTTGCCTACTGAAATTATGTCTTCAGAGTGAATTACTTTTGGAAATGATTATATAAATATCCACATAAGCTTTATGAAGAAATTGGAGACAGAAGTTGAACATATGGCATGCACAAAAAAGATACATTTAGGAATTCACCAAATATGAGAAAGGAGCATAGTATTACAATGGTACTTTGAGGAATATACTATGGTGAGACAACATTTTTGTAAAAACAAACAAAACAAATAGACAAATATAA
>NW_012144966.1:19307242-19307822 GCF_000956105.1 Propithecus coquereli
AGAATGGGACAATGTTTTATTCATCCTGTGACTAACACATGTCACTAGCGTTTGTGAATGAATGAATGAATAAGTGAATTAGTAAATGAGTGAATTACAAAATCTCTATTTTTAAGAAGCATATAATCTAGAAAAGACTGAAGCTGCATAAGTGCAATGTGCTTGTTTTGCACCTGTGCTTCTCAAGCAATCTGTGTTGAAGTGACCATTTTTTTTCCATCTCTAACCAATCACAAACCCGTATTTTATACAATATAATAAAAATAAATTACCGGAAAAATGAAGGAGAAAATACATAGGCATATAATGAGATACGAAATTATTCTGTAAAATTGTGGAAGTCTCAATTTCTTGTTTCAAAACAGCAACCCACAAGCCACAGACCATGTTTTGAGTAGCACCATTTGTTACTGTCACCAGGAACAATGTGATGGGAGAAAAACCCAGTTAACATTTGAAAGAAAAGCACTTGAAAAATTCCATTAAGATTAGTTTAGAATAATCTGCTAGGAAAATTTACCATTTTCTTCCTATACTTTTCAGGATTCTACAGTTATTCATCCAACTGACAAACCCCCCC
>NW_012144966.1:19308153-19309562 GCF_000956105.1 Propithecus coquereli
ATCATTTGTATTTTGTTTATTTGTTTGTTTTCCAATTCATTTAGTTCTGCTCTGACCTTCATTATTTCTCTTCTTCTGCAGGCTTTGGGTTTGGTTTGTTCTTCCTTTTCTAGTTCCTTGAGATGTGACACTAGGTTGTTAATTTTTGATCTGTCTTTTCGATGCAGGCATTTAATGCTATGAATTTTCCCCTGAGGAATGCCTTTGCTGTGTCCCATCAATTTTGATAGATTGTGTCCCCTTTGTCATTCAATTCAAAGAATTTTTTTTATTTCTATCTTAATTTCATTCTTGACCCAATAATCATTCAGCAGCAGGTTATTTAAGTTCCATGACTTTGTGTAGGTTTGAGTGTTTCTCTTGTGATTTATTTCTAGTTTTATTCCACTGCGATCTGAGAAGGTACAAAGAATGATTTTGATTTGTTTGCATTTCTTGAGACCTGTTTTGTGGCCTAAGATATGATCAGTCTTGGAGAATGTCCCGTGTGCTGCTGAGACATACCACATTTTCTTTATCCATTTATACATTGAGGGACACTTAGTTTATTTTCATATTTGGCCTATTGTGAATAATGCTGCAATGAATGTGGAGGTGCAGATTACTCTTCGAAATACTTCTTTCCTGCCCTTTGATATATACCGAGAAGTGGGATTTGGGGATCATATGGAAGTTGTTTTATTAATTTTTTGAGGAATCCCCATAATGTTTTCCACAATGGTTATACTAATTTATATTCCCACTGTGTACACATCCTCACCATCACTTGCTTTCTTTTACTGTTTTGCTAATAACCATCCAACAGATGTGAGGTGATATCTCATTGTGGTTTTGATTTGCATTTCCCTGATGATTAGTGATGTTAAGCATTTTTTTCATACACATGTTGGCCTTTTATATGTCTTCTTTTGAGAAATGTATAACCAGGGATAAAGTTTTTGTTCCTGATAATCTTTTCCTTAGCTTCCACTAAACCTTCCAATTTCCTCATTAGTTTGCCTTCCTTAGCCTCATTGATATTCAACACTCATGATTAAATGCCATGCCACAAGCTCTTTCATGTCTACAATTCCCTATTTCCAGATGCATCCACTTTCATTCTGACTATCAAATATCGCCTCATTTCAGATAATTCTAAAATTTCTCATTATTCGTGACTATTTCTTCAAAGTGCATGGCAATTTCTCTAGCTACTGACACCTCAAATTCTCACTTGAAAAACTGAATTCATATTCAATTCTAATTCAATTTACTTTTACCACTAATTCAGCCCTTAATCATAGGCTCTCACTGAACCATTTTTCCAGTGTCTCATGTATATAGCCTTGATGAAATAATTACATTTTCTAATAAGAAAAGTATTCTCTTAAAATGAGTAGCTTTTGAGTGGCTGAGTAAAGAACACTTTC
>NW_012144966.1:19313886-19316000 GCF_000956105.1 Propithecus coquereli
TAAATGGTAATAGTTTAACTGCTCATGATAGCCATTAAAATCTCATGATATCCTACAATAACAGTGTTATTGGAGCTTGAGTGAATAAAAGTAGAAAACTTTACTTTGTTTCAAACTGAATCCTAAGAATATCTAATATCTTGAATTTTTATCATAAATACAAGCAGCACCCAGAAATTATAATAAGCATTAGGACTTTCAAACTATTCCAAATAAATGACTAAAATTAAAATCTAAAGAACTCACAGAGTAGACTGTTACCTCCCAATGCAATTGGCAGAAATAAGTAGAGTTCTTTTCATGACATTTACGAGACGAGCAGACTGAGTGAGTCACCTTATCTCTGAAATTAAATTTCAACATTCAAAAATGAAGCAGTGGGAATAAAATTAAAATGTGTATGAATATACTTTTTGAATTATAAAGCCTTCTACAAAAGTAAGGTAACTCTGTTAAGACAAATTATCACCTAAGTAAAGTACACATACTATCTTAGCACTTACGTCTGTCTTTCTTCCTGACGGAGAAATTATGTTTTCTTTTTTACTTCTTTAGAGATAACCATCACAAATGGTGGTGAGAGATCTTTAAAAATCTCTTTGAATTCAGTTGCCACCTACATGGTATGAAAGAGAGTTTAGAGAGATATTGAAAATATCTAGAAAAGTCCAAGTGCAGTAAGCCACCAGTCAGGGATTAATTCACTAATTAATTAATTCAAAAGATGTATTTGTGTCAGTCTAGGTACTAGAAGACATCATTAAGATAAACTTATTGTAATCAAGCTACAACCTAGTAGGATATGAAAAGTGGAATGTTAAAGGTGCCGTGAGACTAACTTCTGTGTATAAGAGGTAGGACCTAGTAATGGATAAAGGTGTCTTTAATATCACTTTGGAAACCACATGTGAGTGAGACTCAGAAAATAGTCTGATTGGAATAGAAGGCTATGGGAAGAAAAATGAGGCTGAGCAGCTTGGAGAGTTTCATATTATGCAATGCCCTTTGTTTTCTACATTTATGGACTTTGAACATGCAGAAAATAAATTATTACATACAGAATTTGCTATTTAATTTTCAGATAGCTTCTGAAACTAAGTTGGTAGTCAACGACTAAGTCTATAAGCAAATTTATGTATCAAGTATATCATTCTGTTATTAAAATAGTGTATTGACTCTGCAGGACCATGCATAGCTCTCATCAAAAATTAGGTGCCAGACAAATATCCCTAACATAAAAGCCTAATCTATGAAAATGTTATCCATTTCTGACCATTGCATTATTTCTTCATCTACAGGGCCAAATAACAAATGAGTGGACTAGAAAAGCAAATTCAGTAAAAGTGGCTATCCTGCTCCTAAGGAACAATAAGTATCAAGATAAATTGAATATTTCTTAGTCAACTGACCATATTTTAGGACCACTTTTTGACAAAAAAATGAACTTCAATGGATTTCAATTTAGGTTCTTAACAAAAAGTGAAAGCTAAAATTGAAACAATCAGAGAATATTTTAAAAATCTATCTTGGCTAATCTCTGATAAAGAACAAGATGCCAAAAAGAGTTTAGAAACATGACATAGCCCTGAGGCTTCCCTGAACCCTCTGGATCTGCACTGTCCTATGTGATAGCCACTAGCACATGAACACTTGAAATAGGCTACTTCTGTGCTATAAGTATATAATAGTAAATAGATTTCAAAGAAGTAGTACAAAATAAGCATATTTTAAAGTAATTTTATATTGATTACATATTGAAATAGTTTTTGATATATTGGGTTATATAAAATATATTATGATAGTTAATTTCATTTGTTTCCTTTATTTAATGTGTCTTCCAGAAAATTTAAAATTACCATGTGGCCTACTTTGATGACTTGCATAATATTTCTTTTGACAGTGCTGATCTAGAGAACATTTTGCCATGGCTACTGCTGACCTCCACCCCTCTATTGCTCTGTTTCCCTCTCCCCTCTTCCAAGCTTCCCTTGTTTTTTTTTTTTTTTTCCCCGTTTGAGTTGTGCCAATGTCGGGGGAGGACTAGAATAGGGAAGATCCAGCAATACTGAAATAAAAAGATTGCCAATGTAATGGAGTGGGTTCAGAAGTAAAAG
>NW_012144966.1:19316865-19319160 GCF_000956105.1 Propithecus coquereli
TGATGTAAAAATCAAAGTATTTCTTTTTCTCCATCTTTTAAACAAGGCACAACGGTCCACATTCAAGTTGTGGAGCCAAAAAGTCCTGGGTTCACATCTTTACTCAGCCATTTAATAGCAATGATACATTTAACAAGTCACCTGTCTGATACTTAATTTTCTCCTAGATAGGATTACCTAGCAAAATAATATATTCTTATAGTGTGTTACAAAGATGAAGCACAATCTGACCAAACACTTGTCAGTCAGTCTGGTCCAGAAGGGCTGATCCATAAGTGGAATGAGATCACAGGAGCAGCAGCAATAGAACTCACAGTAGCCAGATCTACTGTCAATCCGCCTGCTATCTGGACTTCTGACTTAAAAAAAATAAAAGGTTTTAACTGAAGTACAACATGTAATAACAAATACTCTATAGCTGCAGTCCTCAACCCCCGCGTCACCAACTGGTATAGTGGTACATAGCCTATTAGGAACCAGGCCGCACAGCAGGAGGCTAGCGAGCGAAGCTTCATCTGTATATACATTGCTCGCATCACCGCCTGAGCTAGGCATCCTGTCAGACCAGCAACCACATAAGATTCTCATAGGAGTGCGAACCCTACCGTAAACTGCGGCATGTGAGGGATCTGGGGTGCACGCTTCTTATGAGAATCTAATGCCTGATGATCTGAGGTGGAGCTGAGGTGGTGATGCTAGCACTGGGAGCAGCTGTGAATACAGATTATCATTAGCAGAGATATTCGGCTGCACAATAAATGTAATGCACTTGAATCATCCCTAAACCATTCCCCCTACCCTTGCCTGTGGAAAAATTGTCTTCCATGAAACCAGTCCCTGGTGCCAAAAAGGTTGGGGACTGCTGCTCTATAGCTGCCTACTTAGTCTGAATCATTTACTGTTATATTTGGAAAGTATCTAATTGAAGTATCCTGTATTAGCCTCCTTGGTTCTGATCTGTAAATTCCTTACAAAGGGTTGCATTACTGCATCCACTGCAAAATTTATTTCTGCACTACCTGAAAATTCTCCTCAAATTCGAGAAAGATAAATACAGATATTATATACCTATAGCTCATTTCACAATAGTCCAAACAAAAAATTAAAGTCCCAGAAGTTACAAATTTAAATTTAAAAAAAAATCCTTTTTGGTATTAGTTAATTGTAAACCTCCAGAAATGTCATTGGTACTTTTAAAGTGTATATTGTTTTCCCTTGTAGGTTTTTCTCTGTCATACAATTACAGATTTTTAAAATTTCCTTTTCTAAATTACACCTTTAACACTCAGCCTAGCTTCACAATACTTAACTTCTCAACATCAGCAGCATCTTCCTTAACCGCATGCCTTACCATACTCTAAAATTGATGCATCATTTCAGTATGCTCCACTTTCAAAGTCTGGAAATATAATATTCCTTCTGACCAAAACTATCCATCCTTGCACCTTTCTCATTCTATTAAAAATTGTGAGCCTGCTATTTAGTTTTCATCCTGACCTTCGGGCTCTCAAATCTTACCAGTTTGTATTCTATTCATCTCGTGGAGTTGCTCTTGCCCCCGATCCAAGCCCAGATTTATTTATGTCTTTTTATTCAACATATTCACTACTTCTAGAAAGCCCACCTCTTTTTTTCACAACGTGTGTGCCTTGTTAATCTCCTAACCAAGTAAACCTCAGTTCTTTCCTTGACTCATTCAGATTACAGGCTAAATGTTGCTAGAGAAACTGATGCAATTGTGTTGACTAAAGTGACAACAAATATTAATTTTGCCAAGTTCCTCATTACGGCTCTAGAATCTTTTATTATAACTTCATGCTTATTCCCTGCTACATTCCCGAAGCTCCTATCCTCATACTAGTAGATCTCCACCTGTGACTTCACTTACACTTATTCAAGAAGGCTAAAGTCATCCTAAGATGGCAAACTCTCTGTAGTAAGGATTTTTATCAGTTTTATTTATCACTGAATCCTCATCTTCCAGCACAGTACTGATAGAGAAAATGCTCAAAAAATATGTTAATTAAATAATGAATATTTAGTTAACTAATGAACTGATTCAATTTACTTCATCTTCTAAGATGTGACTGCCCTCTTCTCATGCTACCACTGGTCACACCAACTTTCTCAGAACATTCTGGAACTTACACTTGAAAATTATCTTCCTTCTCATTATACTTCCAACTGTCTGACCTAGGGGATTCTATCCTGAAAAACATAACACACACATTCAGATTTTCCTTATTCTAGCTTTAAAAATACATCCTTCCTTTGATAATATTACTTCCTTGAGTA
>NW_012144966.1:19319210-19319865 GCF_000956105.1 Propithecus coquereli
ACATTCCCTTCACTAAAACTAAGAACGAATTTTCAAGCTTTTTAATTTTATACATAAACTATTCACAAAATAGCCCAAGAAACTGTCAAAATACATCACCAAGATCATCTTTTAAATAAAATATTAATTCTATTTTGTTCAACCCTTAATTCACTTAAATAGAAAAGTAATTCTACATTTTTCAAGTGACAAATATAAATGGTTGTGGTTTATTTAACCATTAAAAGTATTTTAAGATACTCTTTTATTTGCAAATAGTTAAAAGTCTTAGCTAAAACTACATGAAAGAAGTGTTTTTCAAACTTATTTAGTCTTAGAACACTTTCTATTAATGGAGGTTTATATAAAATTTCCTAAATCAGATAAAAGTAGTAACTTCTACGTAAAATTATTTTTTTATTTGCACTTGTAAAATTTTCTTACAAAGTCAACCAATGCCTGAAATATGGTTTGTTTAATGAGTGCTATACAAAGTTTTGAATCTGGAGTCTACAGAGGTCATTACTGCTACCGTGTATCGCTCTCAGCATCCAATGTATTTATTCTGTTTAGGGTACTATATTGTGAAAATTCTTATGAATATAATTAAGCACCTATAAATGGTAATGGTTTAACTGCTCATGATAGCCATTAAAATCTCATGATATCCTACAAT
>NW_012144966.1:19319915-19320480 GCF_000956105.1 Propithecus coquereli
TTTGTTGTGTGGCTGGAAATAATTAATTGATGACTACACAAGGTACTGATATCTCTACTATGTTCCCATGTAATACTGTTTTTATGTTACATTTTTCAAGCAATTTTCACCTATATTATTTTAAAAAGCTATTATTTGCACTCAAAAGCTAATACACATATATATGGTGAAAATATTGAGAAATAATTATAACATTTTAAACTTAAATAAAAAAGATATTTGGCAAGTTTTTAAATTAAATGCCCAAAATATCACACCCATAGCATAAACAAAATATTCTACAAAATGCAATCGCATAGCTTAATTCCTCATGGTTATGTTCTAAAGTCATAACGAAAAGTATGTAAAAAATGCTTCTGAAAATATCTTTAATCGATCACACAATGCTTATACATAATTTTACATGTTTTATATCATCTCTCAGTAAGTCCAACCCAGGCACTTTTTCTACCAATGTTGTATAAGAGACAAATTCTTTGGTTAAATTTGGTTTAAGTGAAAGACTTGTGGTTTTACCAAAAAATATAACCAAAGTGTATGAATTCATATAAATTAAAAGCATATA
>NW_012144966.1:19334795-19337787 GCF_000956105.1 Propithecus coquereli
AGGCCATAGGTATGATATTTTCAATGCAGAGTATCTCACCTTATGAATTTGCTTGATTATTTTCTTATGGTTTAGCTTAACTTGTTCTTTCCCTGCATTTTTCCATAAACTGGAAGTTAAGTATAACCAGGTTTTATTAGTAGATTCAGGTTAAACATTCTAGCAACAATATTTTGCAAATGGTGCTATAGACCTCATATAGCATCACATCAGAAGGCTCATGGTGTCAGGTTGTCTATCAATGATGCTGGGTTTGATTATTCAGTTACTTAACAAGATGACTGCCACATACAATGAGGAAGTAATATTTGAGTGCCATGAGAATATGTTATTCCCCAAAATACTTCTAATTGACGGTTTATCGCTGATTGATCATCCTTGCCTGAATCACGTATTTCACTGGGAGTTACAAACAGTAATTTTCTAATTCTAGGGTTTCTTACATTTAACTCACATCATTTTGTGAAGAGCTCTCCTTCAACTAACAAAGGCAGGCTAACCATTTAATTCTTTCAATTTAATTACCATCAGATTTAAAAAAAAATTTATTTAGAGTATCACTATGGACTCATAGATTTTACTTTATTGAATGTTTTGCAGTCTGTTACAGTCACTGTTGATGTTTGAATTGCTTCAAATTGGGCAACTGGAAGACCCTTCCAGCTGTTTTCTGCTTACGCTGATACAACTTTGTCTTTCAGCATTTCTTTACTTTCTGGCACAATGAGATATCCCAGGCTCATGTCATATTTTTTCCACCCAGACCTAAAATCAATCAATTGCCTGGAGCTCTGGTCCTCTTTAGTGGGGGATAATATTTAGAAGCCTGGATTTGTGTACTAGGTGTGCTCATTGCTTCTGGAGAGACATTGCTTTGAAGCCTTTTCAATAGAGAGAGATAGTGAATATAATCATTTTTAAAAGCTTTACAGTGTATGTTAATACCGGACAGATTAGCCCTCTCTTTGCTTTTCTCTCTCAGAATATTCCTTGCTGTTCTTGTTTTTTTTATACTTCTACATGTAATTTAAAATCAACTTACCTAGTTCCAGTAACTTTTTACTGGTCTTCCTACTGAGATCATGTTACACACACACACGCACATACACACACACACACCCCATATATAATCATGGGGACAACAGCCCTCTTTATGATGCTGCCACATCATATCCAGAATCATGGATTGATTAGGGATGTGGATCATGGATCGCTTTTTCATTTACTCAAATCTGGCTCATTCATTTAGTTTCTTCTTAAAATTAGTAGATTTTTAACCACAGATTCAAAGACCTTTTCCTCAGGTGTCACCTTTTCTTGAGCCTATGCAGCATTAGCTGTATAACACTTCTTTGTTTACACACACCTAGACACTTTTCTGAGTTTCAGTGGCTATCGTCCTAACTCTTTCTATTTTTATGCCTTTTACTAGCACTTTTTACACCCACTCAGAAAAATACAGGCATTTCGCAAATTTCTACCATGGGGTGACTTATTCCCACCTAGAGTTTTAGCATAGATGATTTGGTAGCATCTCCTCCTAACCTTAAGTGTGGTTTTCCAGCTCTAGGCCTGAATTTCAATTGCACACTGGTCATTTCTTCCAGAAGTAAATGTCAGAAATTCGAATTAGTGATACGTTAAAAACTGAACTATTCTCCCACCAACCAAATCAGAGTCTCCTCCAGATATTATTTTCTCTTGTTTTGTTTCATTGTATATGGCTAGTTTTCAAGATATCCAGATTCCAAAATTTGAAGGTAGCTTTTAATACTCCCTATACCTTGGCCTCCAAATCTACTGATTTTATAGACTTACAGATTTATCATCAAATGTCTTCAAAATCCATTTCATCATGTTCATTTACACTGTCTCCACTGTGGTTTATGCTTCCCATTCTTCATTGAAAATACTCACTTTTCCAAGTTCCAAAGAAACTAGTTAATAATGGAAGACTTTCTGCATATATCTGAAGAGGCAATTAAACACAGAATCCTAAAATAACATGCAGCGGTTATAGGTGTTTTATGCTATTAACAAATAGGTAAAATGAGCTTGAAAAATGTCACATCCAAATATGTGTAAAACTTTGAGGTGAAGATGTGGGTGAGATGTTGGTAGACAGAAGAAACACCTATATTTATAGACTTACTGTGTTATAAAAGAATTAGCTGTTTGGTTTTCCTTGTGCAAAAGTCTAATTTTCCACATCACACGGCAAAAGCTTCAAGAGTGGAGATTATATTTTGTACTTAGTAAATGTTGAATGCTTTTTCTAGGGCCTCTGCAAAACCACCGTAGACAGAGAACTATCTATTTTGTCCTGGCCATAGAGCACCAGTGGTAACTCACATATTACCACGTACCGGTCTCTCTTCAGAAAATCCACTAGTCCCGAAGAGATATATGATAATATGGTCACTTAAAGGTCATTTCAGAACCAGTAAGAGTCTCTGGGTAAGTGGTACAATTTTCTTTTATTCCTGGCCAGAACACTTGGTAGTGAAAAGCACTCAGTAGTGAAAACTTGCCAAACTGCAGTCGTTTTAAATAATGTATCAGAATAAATATATAGCAATTGTTTTACATAAAAAAAACAAACAAAAAAATTTCTCTCTACAAATGAAGTATCCTTGTGCAAAAGAAGAGACATGACTTCTGTTTGTCATCTGTCCTTTTACCACCTGTGGAGCTTTAAGCACGTTAAGTATTTCTCCAAGTCTCAGTGTCCTCCAACGTATAAATGATGACGATACTATCTACTCACAGAAAGAACAAATGAAATTGTTTGTCACATCAAATAAATGTTAGTAGTTTTCTTTCTCTCTCATCTTGATTTAACGAGAAAATACTCCCACCTGTTAACGATTTCCAAAACAACTCAGAAATATGTTCTTCCTGTTATTATTTAGCATATGGCTATCAAAATGTGTATAAACATTTTCTCTAAACACATGGATTCTGTATAAATGCAATTAATTTTCACTGTAAA
>NW_012144966.1:19339964-19345457 GCF_000956105.1 Propithecus coquereli
TTGAACAGACCACAAACTCAAGACAAAATTTCAACTAGGATTTTCTTTCTTCATATCAAAATTGAGACAGAAATTGCAAAATTCATTCAGTAATCCAGGATTTTTAACAATACCTACATTTTACTGTCCCTTAGAAAAGTTATAGGAAATTTAACAGGTTGCTTTAAGTTTGTGATGATTTCTTTGTGGTAATCTTTTTTAGACAGTAAAATATTTGAGGTCAATAGCCAATTTAATTTATGTCTTCTTTCCCTCAACTCTCACCTTCACTTCAGAAACCCTATCTCCCTACAAAATAGAAACTTTTTTTCTCTCTCTCTTTGAGTAAGCAATTAAAAAAATATGCAGGATGAAGTTGATTGAAATCACAGTGTGTTGCTTGGTCAATGAAGAACAGTTCCATGAGAAACCAGTAGGCGGTGCTAACTCTAGGATACAATCTTCAAGAATTGGAAACCGAAAACTCATAGAACAGGTGGCCAATTTAAAGAGTTGTAGAATTCCCAGTATGATTCATGGAGAAAGTAATTTGAAAACTTTGAATATATGTATATAATATAATGAAAAATGAGTATGAAATAAATGAAAACATAAGCTGACTAAAGGTTCTTAGCCTGATCTTTATTTACAGAATTTAAAGCACAACTACCTCTCTGTCTCCACATTAAAATCTTATGAGTATCTTTTTTGGTCCCATTCTGGTTTCAATCTAGTTTGAAAATACCATACAGTACAGCTAGTGCTTTGCCCATCTTAAGACACAAACTATCCCGACCTTAGGGCAGCAACTGATTCTCTTAATGAAAATTCAGGTTTAACTGCTCAAGTTATTTCTTCCTTGCTTCCTCGCTCTCTCTTAAAGGAACTAAATGACTTACAATGCATATAACCTACAAAAATATATTATACACATACATTTTCCTGTATTTTTAAATAAACATTTCTATGTATATACATGATTATGATTAAAATGATTTAAAAATCAGAATGTTGTAAATAGATTTTTAAAAATGTTTTATATTAGCTGTTTAAACTATATGAAAGACTATATTTTAGCAATCAACTCACTACACAAAATAAGAAAATCCAAATTTAAGGCTTAGTGACAGAATATTGGCTTCAAATCTTAGAACTATGCACTTCAAGATATCAAGTTTGGTGTCCACAGATAGTGACACAAACCGTCTTCCTTATATAAATGCAACAGAACTTCATTCACAGAGAAAAGCTACCCTGAATACAAAAATATCTCACATACAATACAATGTCCAAAGACCTTTAAGATACATGCGTGCATTGTTAATAAAACATATAGATAGCTTTCTAGATATTCCAATAAATTTTACTCTTCTACAGATAAATGGCAATTTGCACTTCTTAATCTTTCACCAAAAAAATGTAAAAAATAAGCATAAAACTTTTCATTCCACAAACTGAAGTTACAGACTCAGTGAAATGTTTGCTTGAAAAAAGCCAGCGTATGTTACTAATTCCTTCGTTATGGCCTCTATGTATGTTGGAGATTGGGTTATTCCTGTGGTATCCTAGAAGAAACCTTAACCTGAGAGGCAAAGAGTTATTTCATTTGCTTTATGTTTATTTAACAGAATTCAAAATATATGCGCATGATAAATTTAAGGCTAAACTTTTTATTTAAGGAAAACAGTAAGAAAATCAAAGCTTTGAAATCAAATAATTTCAACAACAGTTACCCTCCAGATCTGAAGATTTAAAGTATGACTTTATGAAATTTATTTAGACAGCAAATTTGCCAGCAGATTCTGTTCCTCTGTTAAATACAGAACAAGCTTTTTATCGCCAACTGGTACATCTCTGAAAGTAGTGCTAGATTATGCTGAAAACATGTAACACGACAATTATAAAATGTCATAGAATACATTCAACACCGAGTACTTCACTGCTACCAACACATGAAATCATCACCACCGTCAGCAACCCCTGACTCCTGCCCTGTACCCAGTTCTCAGGGGAAAATCTTTGAACCAGTATCAGGTGGTTAAAAAGAGGGAAAACACTGTCGCTTTAAAACTTAAGTAAAAGGCTATTTTGAACCTTAGGTGTGTAGTCTTATTAAGGCAAAGTAACAGTTTCATCCTCAACATTAAACCCAAGTGACCATAATATAAGTAATTACTTCCCCATCCCCTGGAAGATGACACCAGCAAGCACTTAAAACCAACGCAACACAGCAGTGAAAGAAAAGATCCTAAGACAGCACCACTAAGAAAGCGAAGCCCTTCGCAAAAGCAAAACGGGCTGGGAAAGACCTACTGCGTCGTTTACTCATTGCGAAGAGGAGGAGCAGGAGTTGAGCGTGTGGGGGCTGGTGCCATCTTCAAGCCTCTGGAAATGTCTCGAGCTCTGGCCCGCGTGGCCTGGAGCCGACCCCGCTGGAAGGCGCTGTCCCTGCCGCTTCTACCCCCATTTCCCCAGTGCTCTGAGGGGCCGCCCCAGCCGGTCCGACGGCCGGCGCCACATACATGGCCCTCGCCTCTCTTGCTTTGCAAGTGGCCCTCGGAGAACTTACAGGGCCCGCGGGCCGCCGGGTCCCTGACCGGCGCCGCCCGCGGCGCAGACGCCGCCCGCCGCGGAGACGACCTGGGCGCAGCTGACCCGGGGGGGAGGAGGAAGGGGGTGAGGGCGAGTATTTTGCGCACGTCCAGAATCGACCCTGAGGCAGGGAACGGACTTTGCTCTTCCCTGGCTCCCCGCGCGCCTTTCCCCACCACGGGCTCGGACACGGCCCGGAGACGCGCGCGCGCTAGCACACACACTCACACAGTTCCTTGCCAGGACCAGTGTTGCCATTGCACACCCGGGAAACGCCTCCAAGGGGACCAAGTACCTGCTCTCTTCGAGCTGCTCAGCTGTTCACTTCATCCTCCGTTGACAAGGAAACCAAACCGCACTTCATTTTTTTTTCCAGAAAAACCTTCCACTGCCATCATTTGAAAATTGATTTACCGGGAGGGGAGGGAGAGGAAGAAGGGATAATATAGATATAGATATCAGGATATCTATCATAAAATTATCTCGGTTTTTTAAAAAAGTCAAATGTGCAAAAGTCATAGTTAATTTAAAGGAGGAAAAAAGTATTTTGCTTAAAAATGATCCCAGTAACCAGCTGCAAGAAAAGTTTCATGTTATCAATAGGTATCAAAAACAGGAGGGAAAAAAACGAATTTGTTCTCACCGGCTTCCAAAAAGGGCACAAAAAAATATAAAATTAATGTCTTTGCTCAGTGGTTTGCACCAGTATTGCAAGACTACAAACTTGTAAACACTGCCGTAAAATCCCACCTATACAAAAATGTTATCAGCAAAAAAAGAGTATGCAAAAAAAAGAGTTAGAAACATGCTTTTTTATTTTTACAAAGGAAAAAAATAGGCACCATACTTGATATCGCTTTTTCCATAAAACCAGTTGCATATTTTGCTGGACTTGGGAGACGCTCCCAGCGGGCACGGTCGCCGCGGACTCCCAGACACAGCGCCTTGGCTACAGAACGATCGCATGCTAGAAAAACTTGGATTCAGGAAAAGGCTCAAAACCATGCTCCTCCAGCTTTCCCAAATATAAACAATAATCAAAGAAGTGGAAAAAAAAGAAGAAAAAAACAAAAACAAAAAAAAAGGACAAAAAAAAGAATAGGACAAGAATGCCACTGAGAAGGTACTCACCGAGCGGGAGTAAAATGTTGGAATAAAAATGAGATTTAGTATAAAATACAGTATGGCGGTGGAAGAAGGAATGAAGCGCGTTTTTTTCTCTCAGTCTCTGCCTCAGGCACTGACACGTGACTCGGCGCCAGGCTGACTTGCAGGCAGCGGGGAAGGACCGAGGCAGCGAGGGGGGAAGCCCGCGGAGCCCAACTCTGGCTGACGAGGCGGCGGCGGCGGCGGCACCGGCGGCGGCGGGAGCGGCAGCGGCAGCTCACCGCGAGGCTGCCTCCGCTGTGAGCCCAGACGAGCAGGTGCCCCTCACGCTGAGGCTGAGCACACGCGCACGCACACGCAAGACGGGCAGGGCGCCGGCGAGAGGGGGCGCCGAGCGGGGTTGGGCCCGAGGCGCGCAGCTGCCGCTGCCTCTGCCGCTGCTGCCGCCGTTACTGCTGCTGTTTCTGCTGCTGCAGCCGCCGTCGCCGCCTCCGACCGGGAGTGCGTGTTCTGGGGGCAGCTCGGGGGGTGATGACCGAATGCCTGACGGGAGGTGCACAACTTGCTGCTCACCTCAAAGTTGTTGCTTCCCACTTCCTTATGCATTCATCTATTTTTCATCTCAAGGTAGTTACCTGGGGAGAGATCTCGTCCTCTTCTCTCTCGAAGTTTCACTATTCAAGCCCTGTTTAACTCATTTTTTTTTTTTAATTTTCTGATTTCCCACTTCCCATTCCTCAGAAGCTGCCTTTGCCTCTACTGTTCCCTCCCCCTAGATCTGTGTTTCTTCCTCGCGGTTCTCTGGGAACCTGGCTCAGCGCGATGCTGGGGGCGTTGTCACCGGCAAAGCCACCGTCAATCTTTACTGCCATTTGAACGCACAGCATCTCTTTCGCCGTCTTCAAGGAAGGGAGGTTTGCAGTTTGAAAGACAAAACAAAATCTCTTATTTAGGGAACCCCGTCCCGGGATTCTTTTTGCGGCTTGCAGAGCGGTGGGTGGGGGCGTGGGTGTCTTTAATTTATTCGCTCGTGGACCAGGCATTGTTTGTTTTGTCTGCGTGTGCGCGCGTGCTTCCAAGCTCGTCTGGAAGGCTCCATACTACATGGCAGAGACTCCTGCCTGACTCTTGCTCAAGTTGTTGACTGAGGCTGGAAGTCAAAGGACAGGTGCAAGGGAAACAAGTGAGTCCATTGTGTGAGTGCTCGCCGGGAGGGAGCAAGCACTTGGCGGTCGAGAGGGGGAGACGTGCACCAGCAGAGAGGCGGCAGCGCACCCCGCGGGAGCCCAGGTGGCTGAGCAGTGGATTCTGAGGAAGGTGAGGGTGAGAGAGGGATTTCTCCACCCAACATCTGTTTCAGGATGCCTATCGCCTGAACAAAGATGCCATCAGCCAATCGCTGGATGCGTTGGGATTTTCCTATTGCTGCCTGTTGAAGAACCAGCTTTCTGGGCACTGGAACGCATCTCTTTTTCTTCATTTTTGTACAATACTCACATCACGACCATTTCCCTGTGTTGCTTTGAATCTGGGTTGTGTGTAATTAATCGACATCTCTATGTTTGAGAATGAACAATTAACGCAGGCTGCGGTTCACAGATTCCTGACTCGATCTTTATCTCAATGTTTCCAATGTTGACGTTTAGGATAAAATGCGTCCATCAGAGATGATCTAACCTGGACACTTCTGAAAATTAAGTACACATCCGTCACAGAGAGCTTCAATAGCAAATATGTTTCTCAAACATTCTGGTTACAATTCATTGACCAAATAAAGTTTTAATCCACAATTTAAATAAAGAGATTTCAACTAGT
>NW_012144966.1:19345507-19346031 GCF_000956105.1 Propithecus coquereli
GAAACTTTTTCTAAAAAAAAAAAAAAAAAAAAAAAATCTCTAGCTTTTTTTTAGTATGAGGGAACTTAGTGATGCATTCTATGACATCTTTCAGAAAACCAGGACAGGGTTCCCTGGTTGTACTCCATAATTTTCTCTCCATTTAGATTTAAGGATGGCCAAAGAAATAACTCTTGAAGTCTTGACCCCAGCTGAGGAGTCTCCAAGGACAGTCCAGAAGACATTTATCCTAAACACTAACTGAAGTTCTCCTGCTGCCATCTCTGTGGCTAGGAATGGATGGAAATATATAAATCAATACCTTTGTTTTCCAGGACTCAGTCTCAGAAAGATACCAAGATAATGTAAAACAAACAAAAACCTTTTTTAAATGGAGGGAAGAATGAGAAAAACACAAAGTCATTTTTCCACAGTGTTAAGTCTCACATTTAACATAAGTCTAACAAAATAAAGGAACAACCAAAAAATCTCCAATATGTTCTCAAAAATCTAAAATCTGTGAGAACAAGCAAAACTACTAAACG
>NW_012144966.1:19350743-19352387 GCF_000956105.1 Propithecus coquereli
TGACATGTTCAGGGTTCTGCACCGTTTGTAATTATTCCTTGATTGCTGATTTGAAAATCATCCATTCTAAAGAGAATATAAAATATGTCAGCTTATAAATTTAGAAGATGTGAATTTATTCAAGATACTTCTTTAGAGTTTTAGAGTTAAAAATGAAAATGTGGCAATCCTGGAGTCAGAAACAGGCACATGAAAAGGTTCTAAAGTTTAAAAATGCTAATTTAAAAATACTCTAGGATGTATAAATATAAGCATATAAGAAGCCTGAAGGGAACAAAAAGAAAGGAGATTTATGCAAAACAAAACAAAATGCAATTGAGAAACAACATAAAGGAAAAATATCTGCCAATTAGTAACTATTTATTGTGTTTTAGATGCTTGACATACATAATGTCATAAAATCCTCATAGTCAGGAAATGAATTTCTGAAAGACTCCACCCAAGACCATCAGACCAATAAATGTGTCTAGGACATGAAGAGGAGGGTCAAGGAGGAGGGGATGAACTGAAAAAAGGAAGACAGGAAGTAAGGACACAAAAGAGAGAAGGAAGGAGAAAGTGAAAGTATAAGAACAAGAGCATCAGGGGCCTGGAAAATCTCCAAAACAATACTTGAGAAATGTATGACAAGTGCAAACACTGGACAGATTTGGGTCATACAGATGAGTCTTAAAAGACATGTGACAAAAGCACATTAGAAAAATATTGCAGACTTTACAATGTGTTTCTTTAGTGAGACTAAATGTTGCCTGAAAACTCCAGAAAACAATCTTGCTGAGGTTAGCAAAACTCTAAACCAGATGAAGCAATATTTTTAAAAAGAGAAAGGAAAACCAGAAATAGCTATCTTTGTTTATGTCTAAAAATCAGGAGATTGTTTATTTGAATGGCCAGACATTTCATTGTAAAATTAATTTTGTTTAAGGAGAAGAATCTTGAAGATATAGAAGAGAAAACTAATACTTAACTGTCCATCCCCAAGATTTTAAACTCGGAGGTAGGAAGTTGCTCCTTTATATACCATATTATGCATTCATCACTTGGTATTTCTGGGAATTGGCTGCAGGACCTCCTCCCCCTATATTAACATCCATAGATGCTCAAGTCTCTTATGTCAAATGGCATGATATTTGCATATAACCTATGCACATTCTTCCTTATACTTTAAATCATCTCTAGATTACTTATAATACCTAGGACAATGTAAATGCTGTGTAAATAGTTGTTGTACTATATTTCTTTTTTGTGTTTTTTTATTGTTGTTTATTTTAGTATTTTTTTATCTGCAGTTGGTTGATTCCACTAGGATTTGGAATCTTGCTGATAGAGAGAGCCAACTGTAGTTACATGGTTGTATAATAGTTATTCTCCTGTTTTGTTTTTTCTTAGTTTGTCTGTCTACTTGTTTTAATTTTAAAAACTGTGTGCTTAGAGATGATATGGATTTCAAGTATGAACATTAATTCAATTATACCTTGGATATTTTTTGAGTTAAGGGTTATTCATTCATTGTTTATTTAACGGTTATAGCATTCAAGAGATGAGTGCATGAGATCAGTTGGTTATTATCAAGTCTTGGGCTCCTGTCAAAAATTAGATAAGGCACTTCTCATTTCTGTGAAATTTAGTAGATTATTTTTATTA
>NW_012144966.1:19355163-19356832 GCF_000956105.1 Propithecus coquereli
CCAGACCTGGCATGAGTTAGTCTCCTCAACAAAATATTAAATTTACCTCTGAATGTTTGTTTCCATTGACCGATGAAGGAAATACACAAGTTCACTAGGAAAATTAATTTTATTCTAATGCCGAGATCTCAAAGGACTTTATTTCTTAGATCCTTAAAATGACTCTTTTGTGATAAAGAATGACTTTCAAAGAAATATTTTTAGATCATCTTTCTATAAAAATTGAGGAGCTAACATTAAATCTCAACTTAGTAAAAGCATTTCTGCAGGATTCTGTTTTCTATCTATTCTCTAACTACCCAGGGTTTGGTTTTTGAGAATCTGGAATAATGGACAGTTATGTGTTTCCCATACATTTATAAATATCAGATTTTCAAGCAAGCTTTCCCCAGGTATTGGATCACCGTCAAATCATGGTTGAATTCTTTTACAAGTGCCTGAAGAGCTGATAGAGGGCATTGCTGAATAGACATTCATATGTTTAAGATACCAAGCATTCAAGCATTAGAAATGATATTCCTTGTGAAAATTCAGGGTCTGATTTGTATGCATCAATCAGGTGAAGAGCCAGGCCACTTTCTCAAAACGGTGTGACAAAGGATTGGTATCAGTACATGGGTACAAATTTTTTGCTTTGAAAAAAGCAATGGGTAATTTGGCTGTGTTCTATGATCCAGAATCCTGCCACAAGAAAAAAGCAAGAAAGGGCAACAAGGCCTGAACAATTTTAAGGACAATTATTTTAAATAAGTAAATCAAACAAAAAGCTTATTTAAAGTTTTATTTTTAATTGGCAGATAATTATATAGATAGATAGATAGATACAAAGTGATGTTTCAATACATGTATACATTGTGAACTGATCAAATCAGGGAAAACAGCTTTGGTTTGAATAGAACTGCATGCTTAAGGACCTGCCAGGATGTCAGGTTTAAAAGCATTTCTAGAAGTATCCAAATCCATGCAATGTTCCCTACACTACCTGCTTGATGCCGGGAAGATAACAATCAAGGAAGCAAGTTGCGATGCCCGGTTCATGGCTCTAGATAAAGCATCTCCAATCACAGCTGCATGGCCTTTACAAGTCCTTCCTGTTTCCCCAGCACCACCACCATTTTCCACATCAGGAAGCTACTTCTTTCTCTCAACTCAAGTGCTTTATAACTCTATTCCTCTGTCCTTTCTCAGTACATGATCTTATTTCCTACATAATGGCTATTGCCAAGCTAGAACTTGTAGAATAATTTGGAGCTTTCAAAGGGAGGAGAAAGTATAGACAAAGGAGGTGAGGGAAGCCATGAGAATAGAGAATATAGACTGAAGGGAAGAAAGTGTCTGTGCAAGATTCGAATGAAAATCTCTATTGCATAATTGGAAATTCTTATCTGGTTCAAGAGAGTGACCCAGATTAGTGCTAATAAATATGGATAAAATCAGTTAAATCTGGACAAAATCAGTTAAAGTTATAACAACCATATGGCATAGATACTATTATTATCTTCATTTTACAGATGAGGGAAGTGATGCACAAAGAGGTGATGTAATTTTGTCCACGGTTGCACACCATCTGCAGTGTGACTTCAAGCTCTTAACAAGCTCCCAAGAAACACCAACATTTAAGAAGACTGCAAAGGAGCTGTCAGAATGCAATGCAAACTAGGAGAGTTTC
>NW_012144966.1:19358510-19359039 GCF_000956105.1 Propithecus coquereli
TCTAAGGAGAAAAAATACCTTAGCTTGCTGAACTTTTTAGATAACATCATCTGATATTTGTCTAACCTTTTTATTTTGCAGTTTTTAACATGAAACAAACTTTAAAGATTTTTTTTAGTGTAACTTTGCTTACCTATTCAGCAAAGTTAAGATTTAAAGATCTCAATGAAATATGTTTCAAATTAAAAGAGATATTATCCAACAGAACTTAAATATTCTAACAAAATTTTCAGAGTCTCTATCAAAAAGGAAGTTATTTTCATTTCTGAATTCAGTTAATAACAACAAAGAATGATTTACGAGTTTGTTTGCTACCAATTCTCTCACACCATCCTGCCCCAACATCCTGATTTTCCAGGACCAGGGAATTATCTAAAGAAGTCCTCAAAAATCAGATCTCTTCTATGGGTCTTTTCTTTTATGCTTAGACTGTGGCTTTCATTATCCTGATACCAAAATTGGTGCTTTTGGTCAAGAAGAAGGAGAAAAGGTCAAAAGGTAAGGGAAGCCAGGAAAGTGACTATTTTTA
>NW_012144966.1:19359089-19360019 GCF_000956105.1 Propithecus coquereli
ATTTACAAAAAGAAAACAAGAACATAAAATTAAAATTTAAATGTCTAAGTCAGGAATATACTACTTTTTTTTAAGGAGGAAGGATTTTATAGATGAATTTTTGTCAAAAACTAATTTTCTGCCACAACATACTGATATAGACAAAGGTTCTGTTGCTTGGTTAAAATGTTCCTGAAATTAAGTATAGTTACTGATGAAAATAGAATATCTTCTACTTAGGATAAGGACCTTTATTAGAATCCTGAAACATAATACATCACAATTTATTGGTGATTTAAAAGCCACAGTAGTCCCCCCTTATCCACAAGTGACAAGTTCCAAGACCTCCAGTGGATGCCTAAAACCATGAATAGTACTGACCCCTATACACACTGTTTTTTTTTTCCTATACATAGAGATCTATCACAATATTTAATTTATAAATTAGGCACAGTAAAGAGATTAATAAAAATAACTAATAATAAAATAAAACAATTATAACAATATGCTGGCATCATTGCTCTTGTGCTTTGGGGCCATTATTAAGCAAAATAAGGGTTACTTGAACACAAGCACCGAGATACTGCAACAGTGGCTCTGATGACCAAGATGGCTACTAAGTGACTAATGTTCACAGAATACAGATTTCGCGGATCCGCTGGACAAAGGGATAATTCCTCTCCGGGGCAGGAATGAGCAAGATGGTGCAAGGTTTTTATCACACTACTTAGAACGATGCACAGTTTAAAACTTATGAATTATTTATTTCTGGAATTTCTCATTTAATATTTTCGGACCATGGTTGACCACAGGTAACTGAAACCTCTGAAAGTGAAACCATGGAAAAAAAGGAGACTCCTATATTCTAAGTGTATGTTTTCATCAACAACAAAAATCCAGTGGAAATGACAAGGAATTAACAAATGTACTACTCAAGTAGATAAATAGATC
>NW_012144966.1:19361819-19362258 GCF_000956105.1 Propithecus coquereli
GTGACTTCAAGCTCTTAACAAGCTCCCAAGAAACACCAACATTTAAGAAGACTGCAAAGGAGCTGTCAGAATGCAATGCAAACTAGGAGAGTTTCAAGAAGGCAAGAGTGATCAAGAGAACCAAATGTTGCTGAGAGTTCAAGGGAGAGAAGTGATTTTGTGCTGAAGTAAACAATACAGAAGAAAAGCATCAGAAAGATTCTAAAATATCTCATTGGTGAGAACTCTATACTCAGAACACCCATACCTTCAGAGGAGTTTGTTACCTCTATTCATGCTTAAGGGAAAAACTGATCAGAGTTGTGACAATGACCCTACAGAGGTGTTAAGGGGAAAGCTGAAAGACTTTGGGAACAGATTTTGGAAGATTGAGAAGAAAAGACAGGAGAAAATTTGATATTACCTACTTCCTGGGTGAATGGAGGTATCTTTTTTTTTT
>NW_012144966.1:19362308-19363027 GCF_000956105.1 Propithecus coquereli
GTGACTTCAAGCTCTTAACAAGCTCCCAAGAAACACCAACATTTAAGAAGACTGCAAAGGAGCTGTCAGAATGCAATGCAAACTAGGAGAGTTTCGAGAAGGCAAGAGTGATCAAGAGAACCAAATGTTGCTGAGAGTTCAAGGGAAAGAAGTGATTTTGTGCTGAAGTAAACAATACGGAAGAAAAGCATCAGAAAGATTCTAAAATATCTCATTGGTGAGAACTCTATACTCAGAACATCCATACCTTCAGAGGAGTTTGTTACCTCTATTCATGCTTAAGGGAAAAACTGACCAGAGTTGTGACAATGACCCTACAGAGGTGTTAAGGGGAAAGCTGAAAGACTTTGGGAACCGATTTTGGAAGATTGAGAAGAAAAGACAGGAGAAAATTTGATATTACCTACTTCCTGGGTGAATGGAGGTATCTTTTTTTTTTAAGGAGTTGGGGAAGGATAAGTTGGTGTTAGAAATAGTCCTGGAAAAAGTTGTTAAGTTAGTTTGGGGACATATTGTGCTAGAAGTGACAGCAAGATACACATACAGAATTACCTGGTAGGGAATAAGAAAAAATGCTTCTTGTAACTTAAATTTCCCAGTCGTCTCTTCAGAGTCTTGAGAGTAATTGGCATAGATTTTGAGAGTTGAAGCACTTGGAATAGATGAGCCCTGCAAAGGAGATACCCGGAGAGATCACAAGGGCTAAAGTTTCAAAAGTA
>NW_012144966.1:19365142-19365575 GCF_000956105.1 Propithecus coquereli
GCTTCTTTAAATGGAGATTTTAAAAAGAATGCACATGCTATGGCAAGATTGAATTTAGAATATTTGCTAACAGTAACAATACTGACATATTAAGAAGCTGTGGCAGAACGTAAAATTATTGATGCTGACTAACATAATTAGAATATAACTGCTCACATAATTTTTTGAAACAAGTAAATCTGCTCTTTTTAAATGTGATGCTCATTTACCAAAAGAGAAAATATTTTCATCCCTGTCACCAGAAACTAATTGTCAACATATTTAAGGTAAAATATATGGATATAAAAGCATAATTATAAACTCTCCTACATTATGAAAAAATAATACTGTCTTTTCAAAAACCCATCTTTTCAGTTGAGTCAAATTTTCAAGCCAATCATAGAAAAATAACAAGTGTTGTCACTCAAATGTTACACATTATAATGTCAATGTG
>NW_012144966.1:19367199-19367535 GCF_000956105.1 Propithecus coquereli
AATGAGGCTTTTGTTTTGTTTTTTGACTTTTTTAATGCTCATTTCTCTGTTCTCATTAAATTTGTAAAGGGGGATGTAAGCTATGATAAACTGCATTACTATTCCTATATTCCTTTCTTTTCTACTGCATATCTCCATGTCTCTTCAAAAAGGCGGCATATTCTTTGGGTTTATACTCAGTTTAAATTCAACCTTCGGGAACCAATATAAATCAAGTTAAGATCAGTAGGTTTCATGAATTGCTTCTTTAAATGGAGATTTTAAAAAGAATGCACATGCTATGGCAAGATTGAATTTAGAATATTTGCTAACAGTAACAATACTGACATATTAAGA
>NW_012144966.1:19368764-19369382 GCF_000956105.1 Propithecus coquereli
TAAAATGAAAACTACAGGGATTATGGATTTTAAAATGCCAACATTTGAGCTACAGGCACAGCATAATCTGAAACAATAGATAGGACCACTACCTCTCAGTGCCTGAGAAATGGAGTCCAGATTTTCAAAAGTTGCTGGGCAACAGGCAACAGAGCTAGACTTTGTCTCAAAAAAAAAAAAAAAAGACAAAAATTAACATATGCTGGTGAGAATGTGAGGAAAGGGGAACTGTTGCATACTACTGGTGGGAATGTCAACTAGTACAGCCATTGTGGAAAACATTATGGAGTTTCCTTAAGAAAACTAAAAATAGAATTACCATATGCCCCAACAATCTCACTACTGGAGATATATCCAAAGGAAAGGAAATTGGTATGTTCAAGAGATACAGTAGCCAAGATAAAGAATCAATCTAAATGTCCCTCAACAGATGAACGGATAAAGAAAATGTGGTATCTATACACAATGGAATACTATTCATCCATAAAAAAGAATGAAATTCTGTCATTTGCAGTAACATAGATGAGCTTGGAGGACATTATATTAAGTGAAATAAGTCAGGCAAATACAAATGCCATTCATATGTGGGAGCTAAAGAAGTCGATCTCATAGAAATAT
>NW_012144966.1:19370003-19370516 GCF_000956105.1 Propithecus coquereli
CAATACTTCGCAAAACTGTTAAAGTCATCAAAAACAAGAAAGTCAGTAAGAAGGAAAAAAATAACAATGGCAACACCACTTAATGCAATCAAAGAGTACATAACAAGCAAGTGATCAATAAGTATGAACTTTCCTTCCTCTCTCCTGCTCATTCTCCTCCTTCCTCTTATGAAAATTTAACTACCAGAAACCCCTCCTATGTAATGAGTATGTGCACAAGTCTGAAGCCTTCCAAAACATCTCTCTTAACTCTGTATCTATATAGTCTTCTCCCAGCACATACTTATCTATTCTTTTCATATCTCAACTATAGATTAATTCAGGACAACTGGAAAATGTGATCTCATCTCTAATAACAAATCTGAGATAGTCTCTAATAGAACTATTTCTTATAACTTCTAAGGGACTAGAGATAAATCAAAGTGATTGAGAATGCTACAGCCTTAGAATCGTCCCACCCATGAGACTTGGTGTGTAGCAGAGATTAACTCCCAACCTTATATAGAGTGATTC
>NW_012144966.1:19372306-19372670 GCF_000956105.1 Propithecus coquereli
ATAGATGATATGGTCTAGATGATATGGTCAAGAAGGCATGCTACTAGCACTTCGTAAATATTTGCACAAAGTTCAGGAGATACACAAAACATCAGAGGATTCTTCTCTACCCAGATCAAATAGTTAGACTGATTTATTATGGAATGTCTTAGACAATAACTATGTTGCATTTTGGCAAACATCTATTTTAATTGAGGATCTATACAAAGTACCCAGTGCTTTTATCTCAGGGATTTTACCTACCTGTGATGAACTTCTAGAATATTATTTGTTAAATCAATGAAAGTCATTATTTCTGGGCTTATTTCCCCCTCTTGTATGCTAAATTATTATGCCAGGGAATCAAAAAATGATCTTTCAAAAT
>NW_012144966.1:19373920-19375931 GCF_000956105.1 Propithecus coquereli
AATTATAAACCACCTACAAAACCCAGTAAACATTATCTTTACATTGTTTGTATGGGACCTATTATAGGGCACATAAAAAAGATTGACTATATCTACATTATTTCAGCTAATTATTTTGCATTAGACAGAATAGTTCTAGATTCGCATAGCTCGGGATCCCTATATAGTAAAAAGTCCTGGACAATGTTGCACATTCACCTGATGCTTGCCTGACATTTTCCTCTAATATTACTTAAGTGTTCATAGATTTATCACTTACATGTAGAAGAAATACTCTGTTTTACCTCCTACAAGTTTCATATCATTGCATTTGCCTCAATGTGATATATTGCATCAAAGTTGTTGCCAATAAAATAGACAAGCTTTCCATTGTGATTCTGCAAACACATGGAAAATTCCTCCTCTTCAGCATTTGTTTATTGTTGAGTGATGTGAAAGATGCCCATTGTCCTGCCTGGCTATTACACAAATCCTCAGGGATATCTTGGTCAACATAGTAAGAGAGCAAATTCTAGGAATGCACTTATTACTGCCTAATGATTTGAAAAGAAAATATGGCTGGAAGATGTGTTCTGTTTAGTTGATATAATTGCAATAGTAAGTTTTACATGAACAGAGAATGAATTACCTTTCACATTCTTTTCTGCATTTTCTGGTTAAGACTTGCATTTGGGAATATGAAGCACAGTAACAACCTTTGAGAGAGTCATTGGAAGCCAGTACACCCAGATATTGTGATGGATGATCCAGAATCAGGGGTAAAGATGTAACCAGCATTAAGTGAATGGTATCAGGGAATTGTAGAGACAAGAAGGCCTATATTGTTTCAATCTGAATAGATTCCAAAGAGTTATGACATTGTGAGTAATAATAGTGTTGTTACCTTTTTCTTATGGTGGGAAATATGAAGTTCTGTAGTAATAACACATTTGCAATAAAAAACAGGAAGAGATGGTTTCTGGGCACAATAAACTTGTGCCTGGATACCATAAAGGATCTTCAATGCACTGATTGAATAATAAATAAATATGTAACCCCCTTTTCTCTAACCACTAATCTAAATCATCATTGAGATATAGTAATACCTCATAGAGGCCCACAAATTTAGTATTACATATTTTATTTAAAATGTTTAGATTGGTGGAGACCCACAAGCAGTGTTTCTTCCGGGCCCTGCACACCCCTCAGGAGGCAATGCCTTCTGAAATATTGGGAGAGATAAAGGATTTTAAGGTCTTTTTTGTACATTATGAAAAGACTTTCCTTTTGGTACCTCTTCAAGGAACTTTAGTCATGATTTAAATTGTTTTTTTTTTCTGCATGTCAGATTGTACAAGTAATACCAATTACACAAATAAGAAAGTTTAGCAGAAAAAATGGTTTTCCAGAGATTATCCAGTAGTAAAGAATGGCACAAGGTTTGCCTCAAGATTCTAACTCCAAACGTCATTCTCTCCACCACAGCACACATCTTTTTCTTCCTCTGATGAATAAGTAATTCAGGCTGCTCAATTTTGGTGATACTAGCCTTTAACTTTACCATGATATCAAAACATTCTCACATTAATTTAATTTGATTGCTTAAATATTCTGCACTAATAGAGAATAAAATCACTAAGATCATTAGATTGGATAGTCTCAGCAGTTGTCTTATAAATCAATAAGCATTTGCTTGCTATAGTTTTTTTTTTATTTCTGCATATTATGGGGTTACAAATGCTTATGTTATGTTTCCCTTGCCCCCCACCCCCAGTCAGAGCTTCAAGCATGTCCATATCCCAGATGGTGTGCATTGCACTCATTATGTATGTATATACTCATCCTCTCCTCCCCCCTCCCATCTGCCTGACGCCCAATAAATGTTATTCCTATATATGCACTTAGGTGTTGATCAGTGAAACCAATTTTCTGGTGAGTATATGTGGTGCTTATTTTTCCATTCTTGGGATACTTCACTTAGTAGAATGGGTTTCAGCACAATTCACAATTGCAAAGACGTGGAAACAACCCA
>NW_012144966.1:19377562-19378138 GCF_000956105.1 Propithecus coquereli
TTACTTGAAATTATTTTAATATACTTCCTATCTCTACCAGTGTTTGTACATTTCTTCATGTATTATAAAGGCCAAATATAGAATCAAAAAGTTCAAAATAATCTCTAGCTAATAACTAGTGACAGTGTTCTTGCTATACTGACTATTTGTTGTGAATGAATTATTTACATCACTTGATTTAATGCCATCCTGGTGACAGATATGTGCTTTCTTAGTTAAATGGTGTTGGGGAAACATAATTAAAGACAACATTTTTTCCTGATTCAGAAAAGTTCTCTACAAAAGTAGTGGAGAAAGAACATTGTTTTATTACTCAATAAGCATTAAACCGGATGTAATGTGCATCACAGGTAACCCGCTAAGAGGCTGCAAATACAGAACCCTCATTCTTCTATATAGCCAAGACCTCAAGTAAGATGACTTGACAGTGCCATTTGTTACAGGTAGTTCATCCTTGATTCCCCGCATAATTGGATTATCCTCTATGTTACCTAATTAGCTTTATCCAGAAGAAAAACAAAGTTTCTCAAATCTTTAGGATATACATAGTTTGCAACTTGGAGCAAGGTACTCACC
>NW_012144966.1:19378188-19379760 GCF_000956105.1 Propithecus coquereli
AAAAAATGATCTTTCAAAATCTAGAACTATGTGGACAGGAATCTGTAATACTTAAAAAATTTAACATTGTGTTCTAAATATAATTCAGCAGACAAGGCATATTTAAGGCCCAACTCAAATCCTAAAAATAAATTCCCAACACGAAGTTATTTCCTATTGCACCGTCAGAGTTTTCTCTCCTTTTATTCCTCAAAAAACTATTTGGGCAGATAGCATTTTCTGTATCATTCATGTGAAGTTTATCATATACACCTTGGACCTGTAATAATTATCCTTATGTTCTTATCTCCTCATCTAAGTGATGAGCTAGCTGGGATGTGGCTTATGCTTCTTTTTCAGGACAGCAGATGGGGGCTTTCAAGGCTTAAGTACATTATAAACCTTGAACAGAACTTTTCAAATATCCAACCCTGGTTTTAGTTTTTCTGTTGTTGTTGTTATATTTTCCCTATTCTGTCTTAGATAAATATATATTTGTTTATATTTAGGGCAACAAATCACCAAAAAACTACACAATATTAATTTAAAAGTTAATATGACTAAACATAAAATGAGTTAAAATACCTATTAGCAGAAGCCTTCCATCTAGAGATATTCTAAAATGTATTAATGATTATTCTACAGATTCCATAAACCTTTTTAAAGTGCCATCAAATGAAAAGCAAGATAAGGTATGTGCTATCTGGGAAATTAATGACGTTTTGACGAATAATGAAAACCAGAAAAAATAATCAAAGACTATGATTTCCCATAAAATGATAATGGCTAACACTGATATAATGCTTACTATGCCCAAACACTGTCCCCAAAACAAGCACCAAAGGGTGAATGCTAAATATCCCCATTAAATGATAATGGCTAACACTGATATAATGCTTACTATGCCCAAACACTGTCCCCAAAACAAGCACCAAAGGGTGAATGCTAAATATCCCCATTTTTGAGATGAGAAAACTCAAGGCACAGAGAAGTCAAATCACTTCTCCCAGGTTGTAAAGTCAGAATTTGAACTCTGTCATTCCAGCTCCAAATTTACTTGATAACTGCTGTGATGGTTTTCTTCTAGTTTAAATTCTAGCTTCATTTAAGGAAGAATCTACTCTGGAGAATCAGCCCCCATATGTGACCTGTGTAAAGTAATAGTACCGATGCAGGCTACTGTTCATTGAGCACTACCATCCTGTGACAGTAACACTAATGTTAATACTTGAGGATTCATGGGCTTTAGTACTCTCTCTCCTCCCTCTTGGTCCTCTTCCATCTCCCTGGCCTTTCATTGCATAGATTTGGTTAAGACTGAAGTTGGCAACTGCAGAAGGGAAAAAATAAGGTTAAGATAAAACTAAATAATTTGACAAGACAGAGAGTAACACCAGGATAAGAAGAATAAATTCGAATAGCAAGGAGGAGGAATGGAACTGTGGGGGCCAACAGAAAATGGAGGGGAGTTGGCAGTTGAGATTTTAGGAGATAGTTCCAATGACAATATCAGAGATGAAGGGCAGGGCCACCATACTCCTTGCACTTAAGTCTCCCAGACCCAAGTGGGACCTCTGCCCCCAGACTCCTTGC
>NW_012144966.1:19379810-19380413 GCF_000956105.1 Propithecus coquereli
GGTTACTTTTTATGCCTGTCCATGTGAGTAATCAAAGCCTTTCCTTGAATCTTAGCACTCAGATCTGCTTTTCCTCATTTGGTCTCATATATTCTAACACCTTTCCCTGTCAACAGCAAAATTATCTCTCTTTTGTTTTCATTCCCTTATGCTTTTTAATTTTGCTATTATGTTGCTCGTTCTCCTGCCAAAACCTTTTGATTTAGCAAGAGAATTCTACAAATAACATCATAACTAAAAGAGATAATTCTAAGGGTAGGAATTTGGCGTTATTAGTCATTAAATAAGGGTGATAATTTCATGGATGTGTTGAAATTTTTCAACTCTATGTCAGAGCAAGAATGTGATTGGGTAGTTTACTGGGATTCATATGTGGACCATATACATGAGATGTCCATCATGAAAAATTATACTCATAGATGTGTGTCTGTATGTGTGTGTGTGTGTAAAACTTCCTGATCTCTAAGCAGGGTTATTGAATGACTTTAAGACAACTGTTAAAAACCAATGCAATGAGATTTAAACCTTAACATTTTTAGTATCACAAACATGTATTGAAGTATTTGGTATTATTTGCTGTGAACAATGTACATTATTTAAATA
>NW_012144966.1:19391013-19392475 GCF_000956105.1 Propithecus coquereli
AATGATAAGAATTCCTTCTTTTCCCTTGCTGAATAGTATTCCACTGTGTATGTATATCCCATTTAGCTTCCCCTTTAGGAAGGACAGAATTTCCTTCTTTTACAAGGCCAATAGGATCCCATGTGTACATTTACAATATTTTCTTTATTCATTTATGCATTGATGAACACTTACATTGGTTGCATATCTTGGCTATTGTGAATACTGCTGCAATAAATATTGGGGTGCAGATATTTCTTTGACATACTGATTTCATATCCTTTGGATATGTACCCTATAGTAGGATTATTGGATCATATGAAAGTTCTACTTTTAATTTTTTGAGGAACTTCCTATACTGTTTTCCATAATGGCTATTAATAGACAATCTCACCAACACTAGTAAGGGTTCCCTTTTTTCCACGTCCTTCGAAAGGCATATTATCTTTTGTCTTTTTAACAGCCATCTAGCAAGTGTGAGGTGATATTTCATTGTGATTTTATTTGCATTTCTCTGATGATTAGTGATGTTGAGCATTTTTCACACACTTGTTTGGCATTTTTATATCTTCTTTTGAGAAATGTCTGTTAGATCCTTTGCCCATTCTTTAATTGGGTTATTTGTTTTCTTGTGGTTTAGTTGTTTGAGTTCCTTATACAGTTTGGACTTTACCCTTTATCAGATGTATAGTTTACAAAGGTTTTCTTCCACTCTGTAGGTTGTCTCTTCACTCTGTTGTTTCCTTTGTCATGCAGAAGCTTTTTAGTTTGATGTACTCTCATTTGTCTATTTTTACTTTTGTTGCCTGTGCTTTGGAGTTATATCTAACAAAATGATTGCCCAGACCAACATCAATCTTAAACATGAAAATGTAAAAGGCTAACATGAATAAAGTGATTGCTTAGGTGCGGTTCTAAGCACTTACAACTAGTAACACATTTAATGCACAAGGTAGATACTATTATTATTGTTCTTTCTTACTAAAAGAAAACAGAGACACAGAGGGTTTAAGCAATTTTTCCAAGCTCACTTAGCTAGCTAGCAGCAGCACCAGAAATTTGACTCTGAGCCCCAATTTTTAACAACCACTATGCTATGTCCACCTTCCAGGGTGATGTAATGAACAATTGTATTAGATATTCCACTTTCTGCAATGCTCAGCATATAGTATACACTCAATAAATACTACCCTCTGTTGCTGTTTTGTGATTTGTTGCTGTGTCATTCTAAAACTCCCATTTTCTGGCTTTCAGGGTAATCTTCACCCTTTTTCTCCACTAATTAAAAAAAAAAGCTTTTATTTAATCTGCTCTATAGGCAACATTAATACATAAATGTAGAATTTTAGGGTTAGGGAATTCTGTCATTAACTAATTCAGTTAACAGCTATCTAAGCAGTGCCTCCTAAATGCTAGGCACTATGCTAGGTGCTTTCATGGAAATCCACGAATTAAAAAAAAAAGCTTTTATTTAATCTGCTCT
>NW_012144966.1:19394811-19395204 GCF_000956105.1 Propithecus coquereli
AAATATATGGTGTAGGATAGGAAAAAACATAACACTGTGCTTTTTACTTAACTTAATTTTATTTTCTTGCTTGTATGTTAGGTATTGGATGCATCAAATAAAATACTGTTATTGGTCTTAGACAGTTTCATTGCTATTAGCTATACTCTGCATATTATCCAGTGACTTCTGTTTTCTGTGGCATTGTCAAATGATCCTTACATTCGATAAAATGCATTAAATATTATATTCTTATTGAATTAGAAGTAACTGCATCTGTTTCAATTACTGAGGCCACATTCTGAATCATGTGTGCATTTATTTCTATTGTTGTAAACTCAACAATTTAGCTAAATAAATTAGCAATAAGCCAAGAAATTTTTAGGAAGAGTTTATATCATTAACTAGTTGAGG
>NW_012144966.1:19397380-19397912 GCF_000956105.1 Propithecus coquereli
TAATTGATGTTGAATAATCATTATCAATAGAAAACCATCTAAAAACCCTTGATTGAGTTGCAAAGAGTTTAATTGACAATGTTAATTTAGGTAAATATGCAATTATAACCAATGAAAGTGCAATAATCACACACATTCATATTTGTTTTTTCTCTATATTGATTGGCTTAACTAATGAAGGAAAGGTTGGGGTTTACTTCTGATTCCAGTGTGTTAAGCATTAGACCTGGAGGAGAAGTCAAATCTGGGAGAGGCCAAGTAAAGACACAAAGCAGGACAAAGGCTTTCCGGATTTAGGACATAGAAAGAGACTAGTAGTCTTGGTGAGATCAGAAGTATTGCAGAGTGACTCAGAGATCAGATTCCTAAGAGTTAAGGGAAAATGGTGGATGACAAAGCCCAAATAAGAATTCAGATTTTTATTCCAAAGAGCAAGGTACTAGAGAGAAGAAAGTTGAAATTCTAGATTATCATGTAGAATAAAGTGATGGCTCCTTCCTTCCCCTTCCTCTCCCCCTCACCTCCTCCTCCT
>NW_012144966.1:19398837-19399861 GCF_000956105.1 Propithecus coquereli
TTTGATACACAAAACTTTATTTTGTCGAAGGAATCAGAATAACAAATGCAATTATTTGAACTAACCAATCTCATTTTGGCAGAAAGGAAACTATAAGCTGTGGAATCTGGTTGTCTATTTTCAATTTCCTATATATTCATTTTTCATGAGGACATAAGGATCATTTAGGATTTGATGCATTTTTTTTTAAACGTGGACCTTAATGGATAAAGGATATGCTTTAAATTCACATAGATCTGGGCTTGAATCCCAAGTTAGTCGATTACTAGCTTTGTGAGTTGGATAAGTTATTTGATCTTTTCAGCTTCATTATTCTGGTTTGTAAAATGAAGATAACAATTCTCTCTTTCAGGAGGTTACAGGATTACATGAGATGATGCATTTAATGTGTTCAGCACAGTGCCCAGCATATAATAAGGGCTTAACCCCCTTTTTTTTCCCCAACAGAATTACTAGTATATTGAAGGAAAGAACTGTACTTATTATTCTTTGTTACCTCTCTTTTTTCCTCTTCTATTCTGATCTATAAAAACTGCCACATACATGGTACTTAATATGCTACCTTCATTTAATAAATTCCAGAATATAATTATAAATCTGACATTTTCAGGCTTTGTCTGATTGTATGATTTCTCTATTTAATTTTCATATTTTCATTTTTCCATGTTTGAGAATTTTGATTATTGGAGGAACTTAATGCAGCTTCTAATGTTTGTTTATTTTAACTGAATGCAGCTAAACTATATTCAACTCCGTGTAACACTTTTACCTGTGGAACTATTCTGGTGGAAGTATTAAAATAAACTAAACCAGCTGGCATGGAGAAATGTTAAGTGGGAAAGAGAAAACTGGACACAGGTTATCCCAAAGTTTTTCTGAGGCTGTTCTTCCATTTACTTCTCTTCTATTTGATTGTCAGAAAAATATGAGAGAACCTGGGCAGTGAATAATTAGTCTTGCTACTGAATTTCTTTTAAACTTTGGTGATGATGCTACCTTTTCCTAACGCATGGCCGAGGTAAAA
>NW_012144966.1:19401341-19403298 GCF_000956105.1 Propithecus coquereli
ATGTTGAATAAGTTGATTAACACAAGTAGCACTTAATCTAGTTAAGAGGTAGAGTAGAATAGGATTAGGTAATGCTCTCTAGAGGAAAAGTCAATTGGGAATTTTAAAGGATAAATATGAGTTGGTTAAGGCTAGAAAACTGAGGTTTATGTGTTTGAGAGGGAGCAGAGGGAGCTATAGGTGCAAAAAGGTGATTAAATAAACTAGGTTACTGTAAGTAGGTCAGTCTATTTGAAGAGGATGTTGTGAAGGTCAGATGAGAGAGGTGGTGAGATGCGACTAGAGAGAAAGACAGATGTCAGATCCTTGTGTGTCTTGTTAGAACACATGAAATTTATATTGAAAATCCATTGGTGAACTTTTGGAGTACAGTCATATGCTACATTAACTATGTTTGAGTCAATGACAGACGGCATATAGGGTGGATCCATAAGATTATAATATTTTACTGTACCTTTTCTATGTTTAGACACACAAATACCATTGCATTACAATTGTCTACAGTATTCAGTACAGTAACATGCTGTACAGGTTATAGCCTAGGATCAATAAGCTATACCAAATAGCCCAGGTGTGTAGTAGGCTATGCTATCTAGGTTTAAGTACACTCTATGATATTCTTACAGTGACAAAATTGCTGAACAGCTCCTATCTGAAAATGTATCTTCATATAATAGTTAAGCAATGCATGACTGCATTTTTAAAAATGGCAATCATATTATTGATTTGTATTTTCAAAAGATCATTTGAGAGACTGATGTAGCATAATTTGTGGGGCATGATAAGGAGGCAAGAGGCCAGTCAGAAAGTTGTGAAAATAAAATAAGTAAGAATATCTGCAGAGATTATGATGAGAAAGAGCTCAAAGAACTTAACTTGGGAGGAGAGGATATGATTAGTGTTGTTTGTTTATGCTTGAAGGTAGTGGTGAGAGTGGGGTGAATAGAGTTTTACAAAAACATCAGCTTGTTTGCACATTGGAAGGGAACCAGTGTAGGTGCAAAGAGGCTGTTAGTGTGCTATCACAGTAGTCCAGGAAAAAGATTATATAGTTCGGAGGACTAGAATTATGGACAAATTTGAGCAATACTTAGAAGGTAGAATTAAACATGAAAGGAGCTAGGGAGTTTGTATAAGGGTTTTAAAGGTAAGGCCTGTATAAAACATTTTTTTCCAAATATATAAGTGAGCAACAAGAATAGAAATAGTCGAATAGGTAATATGGAGGGAGACCAGGTTATGATTAGAAAGAATACTCAAGTCAGGGCTTATACAGTAGTAGTGATGGGAAAGATTGAGAGAGTAGGGAGGGAAGGAAGAGAAGAGGAAAATTGAAATTGACTCAGGGCAAGACACTGTGAGTGTAATGTTGGATTGGTCATACATAACAATACCGGAGTCACACAGAGATTGGAAATGAAGATTGATAGCTGGATAAAATGTTTTCAATAAGTAAAAGAAATATGCTTTTGAGAGAAATAAAATGCAATGGATGGATAGGATAGAGAAGCTTGCAAATGATCCTGAGAAGAAGCACACAATTTGGTTTGCATGGGTGAGGGACAGTCCATGTACAATTTAATTTTCCCGATGAGGTATAAAATCAGCTTGGCTATAGAAACAAACTAAGTGCATGGGGTTGAAGGACATAAGGATCAGTCTTATCTTCTTCAAGAGTGACTCTTTGTAGTATAAACGGAAAGGGGGGATGACTCACATTTGTCCCATGTCTTCCATTTACATTTACTTCTCCATGTCACTTGCTTCTCATTATCTCTCACAAATGCTTCTGAGAGTTCCTTTTCTTTATTTCCGATCACCCACGTGGAACTTTGGAATTACAGTTCATTTGCTATGATTCTGCTGCTGCCTTCCGAGTTGTGTTGCAGGACAAAATTATGTCCACATCCTTTGGTTCTCATAGCACCACTCTAGAAGGCTGTGTGTATGCAATAGA
>NW_012144966.1:19406938-19407921 GCF_000956105.1 Propithecus coquereli
AAAGGGAAACTTAAAATTTCTAGAAAAAACATAGTAAAATTTTTGATTTGGTAATAAAGAAGGATTTCTTATTCATGATATAAAAATCTCAAACCACCGAAGTGACATGTGATAAATTATATTTACGAACTGATGTTCAGGAAGATACCATTAAAAAAGGAAAGCCACAAGATGAACAAAAATATTCATAACAAATACATATTACTTGCAATTTCCTGTGATTATATTGTGTAAAAATAATCCTAGTAGTGAATTACTGAAATAATTTCAGTAGCTTCCACTAACAAGGATTTGTTTCTCAATCATATGTCTGTGCATTGGCTATGGATGTAGGATGGCTGAGTTGGGCAGTACTTTGCCAGGAGTGCTTTGGGTCAGCTCCATGTGTCTCTTCGTTCTGGGACAAGTAGCTCCCCAGCATATGTCCTCTGCTACATAAGCAGAGGCTTAAGGCAGAAGATAAGATTGCAAAGAGAGCTCTCAGCTAGTTAGTATGCCTCCTATAGCCTTAGCTGAGAACAGAAACATTGACATTCCAAAGCAAGACAAAGGGCCAAGCCCAGCTGTGCTGCTCCAAAAGAGAGAAGAAAGTATTTGTTAAACAATGATTCCATCTACCATAGACACAGTCAACAAATCCCATTTCTAAAATATATACACAATTACAATGAACTGATAAGGGGAAAAATTGAGCAATTGGCAAAAGACATGAATAGACAATTCACAGACAAGGAAACATAAATGGCCCCATCTCATTGATAATCAAGAAACTGCAAACTAAAGCTACAAAGGAATACCATTTGTTAATACCGTTTTACAAAAATTTAAAAGTTCGACAAAAGCACGTGCAAGTAGGAATGAGACACATGTCTAGTACAAGTTCAAAATGATGCAGTCTCTTTGAAAGTTAATTTGGCATAACTAGGAGAACGAAAGCTGTTCCTTAACCCATGACCTTTTTATATACCCTATAGAAATTTTTG
>NW_012144966.1:19408606-19410653 GCF_000956105.1 Propithecus coquereli
AGAGAGGGAAGAGGAGTAAAAACATCACTTGGATACTCAGACATTATCAGAAGAGAAAGCAACCCGTGGAGTAGAGGCCCAAACGTGGCCTCTGAAAGCATAACGAGACAGAATTCATTATTTTGATGATTTTTTATCACCACGTATAATCCACCTCCATCTTGATGACAAATAAATTTGGTTTATCAACACTTGAAGCAGATATGTTTCCTTGTGGTAGACAAAGCAAACAAGCCCTCCAGAATTAGAATGCCAGAGCATGAATTTGTGAAAAATATATTGATAATTGTACCAGGAATTGGAATACAATGATTCCAGAAGTGGAACTGCTGCATCTGATCTGACATATTTTTATAGAATCCTTCTAGTGGCTGTAGGGCAAGAAGACAAGGTAAAAACTGAGAGAAAATAAAAACAGGGAGACTGGTGGGCAAGCTGCTGGAAAAATCCAAGGGAGGGATGGTAGGACTATAGTGGTGTAGGTGGGGATAACATGATCAAATTGTGGTAGACCTAACTGAATGTGTTTCTAGGGTCTGAGAGAAAGAGAGGAGTTCCTGGTAACTGCTAGGGGTTAGGCTTTAGCAATTTTGGTTAAGGAGAGAGGAGGAAGGGGAATACAAGGTGTGGATCACTTTGGGGTGTGAGGGTGATCAAGAGTTTGATTTGATGTTAAAGTGGACATGTCAAGCAGACTTATGTATATTTTTTCTATAATTTATTAAAAAGTTAGGGTCTAAAGATATAAATTTGGAAATTGTTATCAGTGGGTAGATGTTATTTTAAGCTAAAAGACAGGATGAAATTCCCTAGTGAGTGAGTATAGATGGACAAAAGATGTTCAAAGCCCTAGGGCTGCCTGACATTGGAAGTTGACAAGAGAAGAACGGTCTGGCATAGGGAGAAGAGAACAAAGGGCCGTGAAGGTGGGGAGAGACAGGTGATCGAGGTGTCTTGGAAGTCAAACAGAGAAAGTATTTTATCAAAGATCATTTTATCAAAGATGTGGTGATCAAATGTTTCAAAAGCTGCTGACATCAAAGATAGTCAATAGAAGAAGAAATAAAAATGGCCTTTTAGGCATCTGAAAATAAGTTAATTGTGTTTAATAAAAGAAATGAAAATTTGAACAATATTGCAATACTTTTTATTACCTATCCAGTTGCAAGGCATACAAAATTTTGACAACATTCCCTGATAAAGAAGCTGTAGGGAAATAAAAATCTCATATTGCTGATAAGAATGAAAAAATGAAGAGAAATTGAGCAATAACTTGAAAAATGATAAATGCATTTATCTTTGACCGAGTCATATTTAGGAACCATTCTAAAAAGATTCCAGGAAAAAATACATAAAATTCATGACAACTGACTAATTTTCAATACCATAAAAACAAAAGTAAACAAAACAAGACGAAGTGAAATGAAACAACTCCCCACCTTCATCAACTACAAAAAACCCAGAGGGAGCTGTTCTATTTAAAAGAGACATTAAAAGAATCTGAAAACCAAATATTATGTGTAGGCCTTTTCTGGATTCTCTTTAGAATAAATCAACTATGGAAACGTATTTTTGAGACAACAGGGAAATTTTGCTTACAGACTAGGTATGGTTTTATTTTATCATTAATTTTATTACTGCTCATTCTATTAGATGTGATTTTTGAGGGGATTATTACAGGGTAATGTTTATATTTTTTAGAAATGCATATTGAAGTGGATAATGATACCATTATACCAAGGATTTGCTTTGAAATATCTCAGCATCATGAGCTTTAAATACTTCACCAAAGGAAAAATGTGACAAAATCTTGATAATGGTTGAATCTGAGTGATAGGTGAGGGGCATGGTTTAGATATGTAAGGACTTACCATAATGTCCTCTAGGTTTATCCACGGTGTCGCATAAAGCAGGATTTCCTTTCTTTATAAGAATGAATAATATTTTATAGTAAATATACACACTACAATTTCTTTATCCATTCATCTGTAGATGAATATTTAGATTGTTTCTATATCTTGGCTATTGTGAATAATCCTGCAATGAA
>NW_012144966.1:19412641-19414289 GCF_000956105.1 Propithecus coquereli
TGTATTTCAATTGTTTATTTTCATTTTCTTTCCCCTTCCAAAATTATCACCATGAAAAGAGAGTAGCTTCTTTTGCTTGTCCCTGCAATGCTTCTCATATTGTTATAAAAGGTCCTTTCACAATTACCTTATTTTAAACTAGGGAATACTGTTTGGGTAAAGCTTATTCTTCTCAAATAACCTTGATCAAAACCAATTTTCATTTTGAATGAGATTATCAGTTTCAATTAGAAGAGAAATCAAAGGATTTTACAAGTTTGAATAATTTTTTTTCCTAAGGTTTCAATGTCTCCACTGAAAATGGTTTATGATGTTTTAATTCAGTCCTTTAAATAACACTTTATAGAACTATATTAGGATTTATTAAAATATAAGTGGTTTATATTTTGAGATCACTTATTCACACTTAGAGGACAAATTTTTCAAATATTGTCTTAATATTTTCTATGTGGGATGAAATCTTCAGAGACAATATCACACCTAAATTGAAAAGGTGCTATTTTTCACAACTGAGATAGAAGTGAGGATGATGCACTCTTAAAAATGCGTTAGATGGCTTGAAAAATTGTCCTTATTTTGACAAAGCCTCTGACATTAAAGATGCATTTGCAAAGACTGACTATAATTTTTAATCAAATGTTGCAGTAAAAAAAGTAATATTTGAAAATAAATATATTTTATATAATTTTAATAAAATAGCAATGGTGAACAATTGGTGCAAAATCTAACACTTGATTTTTCCCCTCAATATTTGACCCTCTCAGAATCCTAGTTATCTCAGGAATTACAAACTCTATTTTTATAGTTGCTCAGGTTGAGTCTTGGGATTGCCTTTAGTTTCCACTTTCATTCACACCTTATGTCCGGCCATCACCAAACCCCATTGATTATTCCTTCAAGAGATGATAAAATTCTACCACTTCTCACCACTACTCTCTCATGCTAGTCTAAGCCTCCACCAAATCTTTTTTAGATTACTGCAGTAGGTTCCCAACTGATCTCCTCCCACAATAATCTAATGCAACATAGCAGCCAAAATGATTCTTTTAAAACAGAAGTCAGATCATGTTACTTATCTGTTCAAAATATTCTGTGAACTATTTCAGAGAAAAACAAAAGTGATTAAAATGACCTACAGAGTCCTTCTTGATCTGGTGAACTTCCAAACCATTTGCCCCATTGACTACCGCTCTTGACCTCACTGACTGGTAGCCAGAAAAACCTCCTTAGTTTTTCTTAGTACAACAAATGCAATTCCCCATGTGGACTTTGCACTTGCCGTTCCCTCTGTCTGGAATGGCCTTTCCCAGAAACCTGGGTTATTCTCCCCCTTGTCAGTTATATGTCTGCTCAAATGTCTTGTTTTCAGAGCAACCTTTTCTGGCAATCTAGTAGGAAAATAGTATACTGTAGATTTCATGCCTCAGATCTGGACTCAGCCAATTATTGAAGTATTCCTGGTTCCTTTTCCTGGGAGATGCTATTTAGAGATCACAGTCTGAACAAAGGAGTGTCATTCCTAATGGTGAACCTTGCTAGAACTTGTATGTGCATGTGTGCTATCTACTATCTATCTGTATCTATCTATACATATCTCTATTGACATAAATATATACATTGATGTAGAAGAAAAAACACGTATGTAGAT
>NW_012144966.1:19414624-19420169 GCF_000956105.1 Propithecus coquereli
TAAATCTTTTATTTCCCTTAAAACACTGCCTGCATATTTGCCGTTTTTAGTCTTTATTTTAGAAACAATTGCTTTCTTAAAATTTCTACTTCTTTCCTGATTTCTACCACCACATTTCTGAGTTATATTGTTCTTTCATATTTTGTATGCCTTTGCCTTTGTCTTTTAAGTTATTGCAATGTATCGATGTTTTGTAGACATTTCTTCTGGTCTACTTTCATTTCCTATGTGGATGTCATTCATTCTTTCTTATTCTCTCTCTTTCTTTCATAATAGTTCTGTATGGGAGCCATTTTGTTACTTTTATTTTTGTGAATTTAATTTTATTAAACTTTAGGACAGGATTTCTAATTTCATGGATCTAAGTTTCTCTCTTCTGTTGTTTTTGTGAAGAGTTAAAAGTTACAGCAACTTACTTTCTGAGAACTCCTGGTTGTTTCTCCCCCTCAATTTTATGCAAACTCCTTTTTCTTTTGATTATTTTGTTTCTAATTTATTTGAATTCTAGTTACAGAAATTTCTTCTTAGTATGAAGTATTATCATGCAAAAGACACAAGATGACTTCCAAGAGTTCATAAGATGCAGAATGCTCCACACCTCTGGACTTCATCCTAGACCCCTTTCTCCTCCTCTTAAGGCCTCTCTCAGGTACCTCTGCTGAGATCACCTAGTGAGGGGTTGGGAATCTTGAAAACATTGTTTCCCACTGTGACTCAGTTTTCAGTACTTTTCTACTCCTAACCTTTCCCTTTAACCCCCCTCTCATCTCTAGGTCCATAAAATATTCCAGGATTTCTAGGCAGGGCAATGTTTCCCCATCTGTGCTGATCCTCTGGACCCTCCCTGGTGCTGTTCCATGGGGAAGAATGGAATATTGTGGGAGCCTCTTGATTACAGTATCTCAGTAAGTGAATCAAGGCTTGACTATTTCATTTTGACCTGTTGTCTTGATAGACTGCTATGCCTAATAATTCAGTCCCTTCCAGTTCATCCCAACTCTTAACAACTGGGTGAGTAAATTTTTCTTATTCTGGGCATCAGTATTAGCAAGTCCACTAGCCTTCATATAGGTTACATTCCCAGTGATAATCTCAATATATCCTACTGTTCTTTCTTATTTGGTTTAGAATCCAAGTGAGGAAAACAGAAGTGTTATATATTGACTTCCTCAAAACCATAACATCTCCTGCTTGGTCTGAATCTTGAGGAATAAAGAATAAACCATAGAAAAATGTGGGAAACAAAATAAAACTTGAATATCAACCTTTTGTTGGGTTGGCATGTGGGGTTAGGACTCCAGCACTTTGTATTCATTTATATTGTTTATTGTGGCTGCTTTTTATAGTACTATAATTAGCTTGTAACCAATATGGCCTGGACAAACATGTTTTAGCCTTTGGTTGCATGCAATTTTTGACTTTGATATGTCACTTCAATTTATGATAGTTTTAACCACAGGAAAGAGGTTGTTTCAATCTCAGCTAAATTGACCTTAAGGGTATATAGGCCTCAGCAAAATTGTGGTACACTGGTACTTCATGAGAGCAGTGGAAGAACAGGTAGAAAATAAAACAATGACTCCATGCCCACTACTTTAGAAAAAGGTGTGGTGGAGAGAAGGGTACTGAAAGACTCAGATGCACAAAAGCTGAGGAAATGTAAAGTTTTAAGAAGCAACATGGTTAAGTATACCCTAGAATACTGGGTACACTGGATTCTGAAGCAACAAAGCAACTTTAGATCAGGACTCTGCTGAGGATAATTCTCCAGGGAGAAGATTTAGGAACAGAGGAGGGAAATCACCTTTAGGGCTTTACAGGGCTAAGAAATTCCATAGGCTGAGGACATTGTTTAAACTACTGTGGCATAAGAATAAAAATGTTCACAAAAGAAAGTTAATCCTCTCTCCCTGATAACCATCTTTCATGCCATATGGGGATTCCAGGAACACAGGTTCAAAGGGTAAGTGCAAATTAATAAGCTTTTATTACAAGATTATAATACAGGTGCCTCCAAGAAGACCTGACTATTGGGATTCATTTTCTGCAAATTTAAAAGTACCACACGGAAGGGCTGTCTCAGATGCCTCTGACCAGACTCAGCTTAGGGCAGCTCCACTGTTCTATATCCTGGCCTCTGTTTGCTTCTTCATTTTCTCCTTTCTTAGAAAAGACAAGATGCTTGTTTAGAAACCAAATGTGCCTACTTAGATCTTTTCTCTTCTCCTATACTGTTAGCTGGCTGCCTGTACGATATACATTCTGTTCTACTTTTCCCTCTTTTATGTTTAATACGGTCACAGGCTCTTTCTTGCATGGGGAGACTTTCCCTGATCCAGTGCTGCTCGTCACTGGTTGGGTCAGTATGAGAAAACTCAATTACCTAAGGATATGAGTAGCATAACCTGTTAGCAACTTTGTCAGTAGTAAACATGCATTTTTTTCCTTATCAGCCTTACCTGTGTATCTTATTTCTCAATTGATTCCAAATTGGCAGGTAAACGAGGGCTGTTTATGTATTTCGCCCCTCTAACTCCCAACTCTTGCCTCTTCCAGCTCATCTTATGTTATTCACTCCTTCACTCTCTCTGCGCCTACTCTCTGTTCCCCATGTACACATACCCTACACTGTAGTTAGCACAAGTAACCCGCAATTCTCCATACACACCTCGTATTTTGTGCTTTTGTTCAAGCTAATCCAATCAGAACATTATTTTCATAGAAAAACTGCTGATCTTATAAAACTCACTGCAAAGGCATCTTCGTTTTCTCCCTGAGTCTGTCCCCAAGTCAGAATTCATATATCCCACATGCACCCAGTTCTCCTTAGAACATGCAGTGTAGCCTGCCTGGATTAGTTGTAAACCTGCTGTCTTAGCTTGGGCTGTCATAATAAAGTACCTTTATGGGTGACTTAAGCAACAGAAATGTATTTTCTTCGATTCTGGATGCTGGAAGTCTAAAATCAGGGGACCAGCATGGCTGGGTTGTGGTGAGGGCTCTATTCCTTGCTGAAAGGTGGCCGCCTTCTCACTGTGTGCTCACATGATGGAGATGAGAGAGCGCAGGTTCTTTGGTGTCTCTTCTTATAAGGACATTGATCCTATTGGTTCCACCCCTCGTGACTTTGTTTAACCTCAACTACTTCCATAAAGACCCCATCTCCACATAAAATTGCGTCGAGGTTTGGGGCATCAACATATGAATGGGGGAGCACAATTCAGTCCGTAGTACCCACTTTTCATGGCAAGAGCTTCATAAACCTCACAAGGGAAGAGATTGCTTATGTAACTTCATTATCCCACAGCCACCAGCACAGCTCTCTACATGATGAAGAGGGGCATTGCTTTCGTATGGATGCCTACCACGTTCAACCCAATATCTATATTATATATGTTAAAGCTATCACACAGCCCCTTCTTCCCTAAGTCTTTCTTTTTATGCTTTGATTTGTACATGTCAGAAATATATTAATATGTATCTGTTCAGAAGTTATATCTTTCATAACTTTATAGAAATATCATCATAATTAAAAATAGAAATAAAACTGAATGTGAAGTGTCAATCATCAAAGCAAAGCCAAAAAAGTCATTTAAAGAAAGACTCAAGCTAAGAGAAAGGTGAAGTGCTTCATACGTTATGTAGTCGTAAGAAACATAAAAGGGAAGTACATAAACGTGGTGCAATTTAACACAGGGCATCAAATGGTACCTTGTGAACAGAGCTTCTCATGACACTTCCTTTGCATTTCTCTTCACGCTGCCTACTTTGCTTGGTGCTAACAGTTCACAGCATTTTGTTGACTGGTGTTTCAAATATCCTTAAATTTCTAGAGCACAACAGAACATCTTGTTAGTATCTATCATATTCATCAATGTGAAAGTAAAAGTTAAATAAGAAGATTGAAATAAGTAGAAAAGCATTTGCTGTGCCATGAGACTTTCGGTATTATAAAGTAACAGAGAACATATTACTTTAGAAAGAAAAAAAGAAAACTAATGTTTTCCTTGAAAGTACTGATGTTTTCTAACCCAGTTTATGACACAATTTCAGTATTTTAGTTGATTTCCTGAAAGATTTTCAAAATTATGTAATTTCTGCAAAAAATCTCCTTTGAGACCTTACTGCTACTGAGAGATAGAATTCTTGAGAATTTTCATACTTTAAGAGTTAAAACCATGCTAGGTAAGAATTCTTTGTGAAATATGATATGAAAATATATTGATTGTTTTCTTGTTTTAACTACTCCAAATTGCCAAATATCTTTTTGGTGTTTAGCTTTTGGGAGAGTTCATAAATATTTGAATTATTTTGATTTATTATAATATACTCACTTATAGGTAACTTATCATCTCTTCCCCCTGCTTCCCTTTGCCAATCCTGTATATCCGGTGGTGTTTTTATATTGATTATTGCAGTGTCACCCGATCAGTCAAGGAATTTGGAAAGTTGGAGTCCGTCATTCTTGGGTCATTCTTTTCCTTACATGCTATGTTTAATGGACCAAGAAGTTCTATGGATCTTTCTTATTAAATATTTTTTGATTTTTCCCATACTTTTCTATCTCTGCAGCATTGGCTACAATTATGAACATTATGTTATGTCTGGATTACTGAAAGGAATTTCCATTATTCTCACCGCTTTATCTGCTCCCTGTTTTCATCCCCATCTATTTACCCACCTTGCTGTTGGCACAATAATCTTTCTAAAATACAAATAATCATGTTCATCCTCTGATTTAAACTACCAGTGGATCCCCCTTACTAGTAACAGGAAGCGATATTCATTAGCATGGCATAAATCACCCTCCAAAACCCAATACTTATCTGCAATTTCAGTCCCATGTATCATTTCTCTCTCTCTCATACCCTGAACTTCAAATGTAGATAATTCTTTTGAGTTCCCTGAAAATATACATATGACTTTGTATATATTACATTTGACTGAACTCTGTCTCCTCTGATTGTCCTCACATCTATTCATCCTTCAGTATCTCTATCAAACATTTTCTCTTCTTTGAAGACTTGCCCTCTCATCCCAGCCAATGTCATAAAATTTATACTATTTGTCATATCCTATTAGTTTGATTTTTTATTCCATTTCTCCCAAGCTGTACCAGCTCATGGTTTATTTCTGTTGTCTTGCTGTATTATACCTGAATTCTTACATCTCAGCTTTTGTCTCTTGCTTTATAAAATACTTTTTTGCATTATTTTATATATTCATGACCATATATATAGGCATAGTTTGCATTTCCTGTGTGAATAGATTTTTCTGGCTAACATTTTTTACCTGCCACCTGCCTTTCCTGTTCTCTTTCTCCTTTTGCCATGGAATGTCTTATGTTCCCTTTGGTTTCTTTGTGATTATTACTTACCTTTCTATGACATATGTTCTTTTTGGACCTAGATGTTTATACTGAGAAAAAGATAAAGCCTGGTTTCTGGCTTACAAAAATTCTCTGTGACACAGATGTGTGTGTGTGTGTGTGTGTGTGTGTGTGTGTGTGAGAGATTTTTCTGGCTAACATTTTTTACCTGCCACC
>NW_012144966.1:19423190-19424787 GCF_000956105.1 Propithecus coquereli
AAGAAGCATGTGAAAACTTCTAATTGGAACCTTTACAAAAGTTCTACCTACCCAAGTGCTCAGCTGTAGATGGAAATATCTAGTATGTTGGAATCTTTCCAGCCTATATTTATGCTTGTCTCATTCTGCAAATATCCATGCATAGTATTCAGTGTGTCTCCATAGAATGTACCAGTTTGATATAATTTATTAAGTTTTAAAATTTGAAACAACAATATGGCCAAAACTAAAGAAAATTACTTGAATTGATGCACAAAATCTGATCCAAATTTCTCTAGGAACAAATTACTGTTATTCTCTGCCAATAGAAATGCTTGTTTTCAAATAAAGTTTCCTGAGAGTTACGTTCCAATCTGTTTTATTTAAAAAATACATGCAGAAAAGAATGGAACATAGATAATACAAAATGCTAACACATTTATCAGAATTATTTATATTTGAGTTTAAAATAGCTTTTGTTCCTTTATTGGCAAATGGGCACATCTTCTATTTTGGCATTTCATCTCATGCTAGCCAATAAAGTCATATTCTTACTTTTGAGTAGGAATCAACAACCTTTTCAGCTTCTTTTACTTCAATCTGAAATTCATTCCGTAATAAAAGATACGGCTCTCTCTCTGTGTCTACTTTCCCTCATCTCTCTCTCACCTTTCTAGGTCCTTGAGTGGTTGAGTGGTTAGGTTTAGAAGGGCTTTCTTTCCACTTCCTAATAAGGGTTGTGCTGTCAACAAAATGATGGATATTCTTTTGGTTGGGCATTGACAATAAAAAAAAGTCCTATATTTGATATAAATTTAGCATAGATTTGCTATTCTATCTGATAGTGGAGAAGTGGTTTAGTTATTTAATGTTATAAAATGGCAGACAATTCCCTTAACTAAAGCAAGGTTATAATCTTAAATTGCACAGGACAATTTTAAATTGCACAAAACAGAGGGGCCAAAGGATACGGAGGCTATGGGAACAAGTAAGGAGAGAAAGTGGGGATCTAAGAGGTGGGCTAAATCAAGCTACAGAAGGCAGACAGCATGGATGCTAGAGATTAATTTAAGCTTCACAAAATCCTGATATATATGTATAGATAAAGTACGTTCATTCATTTTATACTAAACTTTTTATTGAAGTAAGTATACGTATCACACATGCACACATACATACACACAAAGTCAATGAAACTACACAAAATAAACACACATGTAACCAGCATCTATATCAAATTCGAGAACAATACAAACACCTACAATATCATCCCTGTGTTCTTTCCAGTCACTATCAGCTTACTAATAGCATGGTTTATAGCACAATAGATTAGTTTCGCTTGTTTTCAAACTTTATATAATTGAATCAACAGTGTATACATTTTATGGATAATTATGCTTAACATATTAATGAAATTGATCTGCATACTTTGTATTTACAACAGATTCATTTTCATTGCTGTACCATGATCATCATATGAATATGGTAAATTTATTTGTCTTTTTTTTACTATTTATGGACTTTGGGTTGTTTACAGTTTGGAGTCGTTACAAAGAATGCCTCTATGGACTTTTTAAGAATATATCTGACAAATATATGAATATATTAATATTAAATA
>NW_012144966.1:19424837-19426139 GCF_000956105.1 Propithecus coquereli
CAGGTGAATTTGACTTTATAGATTGAAAGTATCTTGAGAAGAGGAAACATTTATATTATGAATCTGTTAAATCCACATTTCAGAGTTCAGATCCTGCTTCATTGCAAATGTTTAATGCATCCTAATTCACAAATGAGCAAGTAGAGGGGATGTTGGTGGTACTACAAGTTGAAGCCATTACAGCCAGAGGAAAAACATTGCAGCACAGACATAAATTATTAATAAAATGTGTATGATGTCTGGGAATCAGTTTATTTATTTTGTAGGCTTATACTTAACTGTAATTTTGTATGTTTTTCATTTTATCAACTTTCAGGATAGCTGTATTTCTTCTTAGGTTTGATGTTTTTGTTAAGCCTTGAGGTTATTCAACCCTAGCACCAGGGTTCTCTTTTCCAGCAGACTTCCCTAAGTATGGACTTTCAAAAGCAGTTGTCAAATGTTGCTGTTATCCCCTTTTCTGAGCTTTTAAAAGAAAGTGTATTTTTCCCTCTACATACCAAGATATACAAAATCCTTCTATTGTGATGAGTTTTGACAACCATTTAGTGAACTGATAAATAATATTTTTAGGCTCCAGAGTGTCTATAACACATATACCTTTTCTGTGGTGTGTTTTGATTCTATTGAAGGAAGTGCAGCATAACTCTGAGCATAGGCTCTTAGATTGGACATTCTTCATTTTGAATTCAGAGTCCCCCACATTCTATTCACCTTATACACAGCCCTTAACCATTCTGTGTCTTAGTTTCCTTATTTATAAAGTGGAAATAATAATATCTACTTCACAGGATTATTTGTATTATACTTACATGTAGATATTAAATACCAGGATCAAAATGTGTTTTCCCAATTCAATTACCTGAAATTTATTTTACTGTTGGCACTGTAATGTTTCATTCATAAATGATTTTTAAATTCAGGGTTTGTTGGATTATAGAAAATACAATCAAAGCCAAAGAATTTTACTGCTGGCAATAATGCCTTATCTTTTTTTTCTCCTCAAATTCTTTGGGGTTTCTATACATCCTACACATTCTGTTCCAGCTACTTTAGTTCCAAAGGTTCTGGGCAACATCAGTCTCACATTGAATTATTTCTCCACAGAACAAAACAATCGTATGTACTTGGTTTTGAATAATGTAAATAAAAAACATGGAAAAGGGGAATCTATAATTGTAGCATATTTCTGTTTTTATGATTAAACATCCTTTTCAAACTTTTTAGTGTAACTTTGGAATCTTATAAAAAATAGGCAAACCAAGTTCAGTATTATAATATACTGAGAAGTTTAATTAAAGA
>NW_012144966.1:19430179-19432066 GCF_000956105.1 Propithecus coquereli
AAACCTCTTTCAAATTTCTTACAAAATAAAGTTAAATTTAAATGTCTTTCAAAATAACCAATATAGCAGTACATTTATTTCCACAAGTCAGAATTCTTGATATGCATGCTATTAGCATGATTTTTACAATTGAACTGGTGCAAACAGAGAGGAAATCAGTTCTATAATCTACAAACATGCTCCCTGGGCCTTGAATCTAAAGCCATCTGGACACCGTGACAGCATTCTATTTATTACATACAAAAGCCTGGATTCTGCCGATGCATAAACAGTAATTAAACACACAAGCCAACCATGCATGCCAGTTCGGTGAGAACTATCCTTTGAGTATCTTAGAGTTTCCATGCCAATGAGCTTATTGAGAGATTGGCTGGTGATTAAAGATTAATGATTTATAGTTGCAAGTGAGGTTCATTTGCTGCTGACTGAAATATGTTTGACAGCATCTTTGTGCTTTTCGTAGAACCCATAGTCATAGAGTTAATTATTCTTAAGACAGTATCTCAACTAATTTCAGACATGAGCTTAAAGTGGCAACGTATATTAATAAAATTTCAAGTATTTTAATATCTAAGTTATCATACAACATGCCTCTTTTCTTATGCCCTCTTTGACTGGGAGGTTTTATTTGAACACTTTTAAGTATAACTCTTCCAGTGTACACATTGGAGAGAACATCTATTTAAGATTTTTTTTCCCTAACTTTGTTCCTGTAATTCATATCTTCTCTGGCTAGTCACAGCCTGTGCTTAAAGCAAGAGGACATGATGGATGAAAAAGAAAAATAATGGAGGCACTTACAGAGAAGGCTGGTTGTACCTTCGGTTAATCAGCATTTTACTTTTTGAAGGTGTTTAGATTTTTCAGAATTTGTTGATTCCCATGAGAAAGCAGATGCTGGGGAGAATTACTATTCAGCTAAGCATAAAAATAATTGCAGCTGGGGTGGGAGAACTCATAAGTTATGTTTCAGAATAGAGTATATTCTTGAGTGCTATATCCTTAGAGCTATTGGAATCTGTTAATTCACTCATACTAACATAACATATAATTTGTTTTATAAATGCAGTAAAGTATAACTGAAAATATGACTGACCCCTTCATAACCTTAATGGTTCTATAAATACAGAACTAAAGTAATTTATAAAGCTGTTAAAATTAATTCTGCCATTAAAATAAACTCCAAAGTACATTACATTATTACTGTAGTAACCTAACTATGAACTTCTCTGAGTCAGCAAAGTGAATCAATGGTGATGAATGATTATTGCTGCTGAGCAGTGCCTGGATTAAATGCTTGCCTGGTCAGGAAGGAACTTTCTTCCAATACAAACAAGCTTCATTGACTTTTTTTTCCCTAGCCTATGGTCCTTCTTTTCTATGAAGTTCTTTGGCTTGGGAGGTTAAACCTTGGCAGGCACATATTTGGCTAAAGCTACCTCTCCTGTTAAATTCTTAAAATTCTCACATCAACTTTTATTCATGGTAATATATTGTTCAGAATCTTTGCTATATAGATTCCCAAGATTTCGCCTGACTTTCATTTTCTGCAAGAGGTAGATGTTTGCTGTCAATATCCTCAAAAAACAGGTTAGAAAGTTTCAAACTCTCTCTACTTTTACCTCTAATTTGATGCACTGTGTTATCAAGGCCTTTGCTGAAAAGTGGGGAGAATTGCCTTGGTTTCTCTACTTAGCATGGAGTAAATGTAAAAATACCTTAGATAAGATCCACAACCAAACCTTGCACCTGTAATCCTAGCACTCTTGGAGGCCAATGTGGGAGGATTGCTTGAGGTCAGGAGTTCAAGGCTAGCTTGAACAAGAGTGAGACCCCATCTCTTCTAAAAATAGAAAAAATTAGCTGGGAGTGGTGGTGCGTGCCTGT
>NW_012144966.1:19435588-19441923 GCF_000956105.1 Propithecus coquereli
ATTCCTTTCCCAAGTTTCTTACTTTTCTCGATATAACAACTACCCATTCTAGCATTTATATATACCTTATTTATTTTTGTATTGATTCTATACTGCCATGGTATAATTTACAAGAATGCAAGATTTTTTGACTGTTTTGTTCACTAAGATATTCCCATGCTAAAGTAAAATGACTCTCATATAATATTGAATAAACGTGTTAAAAATTTATTCAACTTTTTAATGAGAGGACCACCAGTATAGTAAAACTGGTAAAACACATTTGAGAAATTTCATATATTAGGCACTAAAGAAGGAATAGTATTGATAGCTTAGGTATAAAACTGTCTAATGTTCTACAGGCAACAAAATAATAAATTTGGAGTTACATTTTGATCAGAAAAAATAATTTAAATTTCTACTGTACAAAATTTTGCGAGTATCAACTAATTTCTTTGCATCTGAGCACTAGTTAACAGGTAAGACCAAGTCAAACAAAGGCACATTCATTTAGATAGTTCAATAATCCAGGGTGTACCTGTAAAGCAATCCTCTGACATGACCTTGAAAAGGCAGGCATTTTTTCTTAAAACTCAAATACCTAGAAGCATTATTGTCATGTAGTAAGTACTCAATAAATTAATAAACATTTGTTGATTATGTAAGTGAAGGTTATTATCTTCAATTGTAGAAAAACCTTATTCTGTACTGAAAGTTAATCTGTGTCTTTAGGATGTTCTAATATGTTACATTTTAGTTTATTTTTCAGCTAGAAACGTCACCTCCACATTTTTTGGGCAGTATTGTCATTGTTCTCTATGTGCAACTAATCACACAGTCCAATAATGGGAAACCTTATCTTGGCAAGAGGAAATTATATGCTAAATACATGCAGCATGGTTTCTACAAGTGTAGGCTCAGAATATCCTTCCAATTATTTATGACAAGTTGACCTATGGTTTGGAGAATACACTGATTTTTACAAAAGAAAAGGGCACTTGCTGTATGGTAGGAGAAAATGTAAATTGGGACAACCTTTCTGAAAGGCGCTTTGAATAGAAAGATAAATACACGTAGCTGATGACCAGGCAATTATAATTCTATACTTTTAAATCATAGACAATTTAAATTTCCTTCAGTGTCTTTTATTTTCTATTGTTTTCCTACAAAGAACAGATATTAACAAATGATATTCAATGCAATAAAACATAAAGTCTTACTTTAAATATTGGAATAAATTATTTATAAGTATATTCAGCCTTTAAGACCATTGACATACTGCGAAATTACTGTCAGATAGTAGGTATGGTGCAATTATAAATGTACTGTTTCCTTTAAATATTAAAAATTATATTGAAATATTTATCTTAATGTTGTGTCATACACACATCAACCAGCAAGAAGGTGAAATGTCTGAATTTGAGCAATATGAAAATCTGCACAGAGTTGCTCTGCTTTCCTGTCAAAATATAATGCAGCCAAACTTATGCATTTTCTACCCAGTGGAAGAATCACACTCAAGGTTATTATTAAGGATAATTATGCACTTTAAAATGTGTTTTGCTCTCTTCTCTGACCCCTGAGTGTTGGCTGTACTTAGTGACTGGCTTCCAAAGACTAGAGTATGAACAGAGGAAAAATTAAATACATTCACTATGGAGAAATGTGGCAGCCACCAATTTGGCTGGGTAGGAGATCAAGGTCAACATTATCAGTGATAAGTCAAATTGATAACATGTACTCTTGTTATGCTATGAGAAGAGCACTTCACTTCTATAATATTCTTCCTGAAAACCTATCACCCTGGCTGAACCACGAGAAAACATCAAACTCAAATTGAGGGATATTATATGAAATACCTTACTGGGTACTCAAAAAAAAATGTCAAGGTTATGAAAAACAAAGAAATCTAAGAAACTGTCACAGATCAGAGGAGACTAAAGAGACAAGATGACGAATTATAATGCGTCATCCTGGATGGAATCCTGAAACAGAAAAAAAAATTAGTGGAAAATATCATAAGATCTAAGTTGACAGTTAATAGTAATATGACAATGTTAGTTTCCTGGTTTTTCCAATAGTAACTTGGTAATGTAAGATGTTACAATAGGGGAAACTTGGAGAGGAAAACAATGAGAACTATTTTTCCAACTTTTCTGAAAATCAAAGGCCAATCTAAATTTTAAAAAATGATTTAAAAATACATCCTAACATCCCTGTATACTTACAGCAGCTCATTAGACAACAAAGGAAAGAAGAAAGGAAGGATGGATGAAAGGGAGGAAGGAAAAAAAGAGGAAGGAAAGAAGGGAAAAAGGAAAGAAGGAAGGAAGGAAAAAGGAAGAAAAACATGAAGGAAAGAAGAAAGGAAGAAAGAAAGGAGGTAAAGAAATAAACAACAGAGAAATTAATTCCTGGAGGGAGAAACTTCAGAAAATTCTAAGTATTTCTTTTCTCATTATCAAGTGGTAAATCAGTAGTAAGAATGCCCTGCATCTTCCAATTCTGTCGCTATATGTCAGCTCTTTTAGCATATGCTCATTAGTGTTTCTTCCTACAAAAAGAGGCTTGCCTTTGGTAACCATATGTTAAACAGAAAATTTAAAAAAGAACCTTGTTTCCCCCAAAAAGAACACTTCATTGTCAAACCGGTGGAGTACGCTTTGCACTCAGAGCCTGTAATCGTGATTATCTGGATATCTGGGGGATTATTTCAGCAAATTAGGCATGAATGCTCAAGATAATTATTTCAATTATCCACTTTGCTTTTTGTTTCTATACATATATTGTGTTTGGTTTTGTTTTACTGTTGTATCCTAAGTACCAGAGTCATTATGCAAACCTTTAGAAATACTTGGAATCTTCATATGTTCTGATCCATTTCCAAGTCACAAAAAGCAACCATCAATTTAAACAGTGTAATGGGCGAGTGGGTGTGTGTGCAATTTGTTAGGGATATTGAAGCATGTCATAGGTCAACTTCAGGAAGGCAATTTTTTGACTGCTTTAAATGATCTTTATTGCATTAACTTATTCAATAAAGTTAAATGTATTAATAAGAGATGGCTTATTATTTTACTAGTATCATATATATGAATATAGCTATTCTTTAATAATGCAACTTACAGTTTTCTCTATCCTCATAATCATGTTTTCATTTCAGATGTAGTTGTCTGCCGCCACTGAGAGAGTTGTATTTCATGTGTACAAAACCAAATTGTCTTTGCTCCATTAATTAATATTACAAGATACTAAAATGGTGCTATTTTTGTCTTAGTTTTGGTTGGAGCCCAAAGGACAAATACAAAACTCCTGCATTCTAAATTGACTAGCTTGAATTTAATTATTCCACATTGTAGTCGTAAATTACAACATCATTTTGTACCCCATACATTTATACAGTTATAAATTGTCAATTTACAATAAAACAGTGATTGCACTTGGAAAGGGGATATATGAAGCCTAATTTTGTAGACACTCACCCACTTGAGGTAGTAAAGGGTTGAATTTGAAGTGGCCTGGGGATTAAGGAGGGCATTTCTCTCAATAAGGTGTTAGAGTGTTGCGACATGATCCGCCTCCCTGCTGCTCCTGTGGGGAAGAGTACAGTTGGCTTACTGTTAGTACTCACCCCAAGCCTTGGTGAGCAGTGCCTCAAAGAAAACACTGCTGTGAGAGTTGACTTGTCTCTTGGAGTTTGAGAGACACAGTAGACAGATACCTGGCTCACACCTACAGAAGAACTGAACTTGAGGCGGGAATGCAAGAGGGAGCCCAGTGAGCAGAGAACAGGCTTTGTGTGGTTTTCAACTTGCTCACGCTGACAGTGGGTCCAAGGTGTGTGATTCCTGGGAGCCAGAAGTGGAATGGTGTCCTGGTCAGGCAAGGTGGAGATGTAGACCCTGAGGGGAGATTTTTAAACGGAAAGCAAAGACAAGTCTGCCACTTGTTACAGCAGCTGCGATCAGTACAACCCTGCGAGAAAAGCTACTAAGGGAATGAAAGGGTTTGCTTTAAACATTGCCCAGGTTACTAGAAATGGAAGTTGCATTAGATGCACACTTTCAAGAATGATATGACATTCTCTGTCCTTTACTTCTACTCCTCTCCCTCCCTCTTCCTCTTCTGCAGCCTGCTGAGGAGCTGGCTGCCAGGGAAGAGAGATGAGCTAAACATTCCCACTCTAAACACATCAAAGTAAACAGGTCCCAGGGAATGGGAAACTTTACCTTTAAATAAACTTTAGGCATTTCCCTTCCCTTGCCTTCCCTTCCTTCAGCTTTCATTTCCTCAGCTTTTGATTCCTTTCACTTTTTAAAACAAAGAACTGGAAATACAGGATATTGACCCTAAAGTGGAGATTTACCTTTAAATGAAAGTTGGAGTTTGTTTATTTTCGTTATGCAGCATTGAGTGTACTCATATTGAACCTGGAGGCTTTTTTATTATCTGAGAACGAGTGAGAAAGCTATTGGCTTTGTGTTAGATCCCATCTTGGGGAAGGGGAAGAGCCTATACCACAAAATGGGTTTGAATGGGCAAAGAGAGAAAAATTAAGTTTTCTAAGTCCAATCCTGCACATTCAACATACTAATTGCATCTATATGCAGCACATTCTATCTGGCTTATATCATTTGGAATTAATTTTGTTTCTCTTCAATCCAGCATTCTATAGAAATGTCATGCTTAATTTTGATCCTATGGTACAATCGCCTGCACATATGGATATGTTGTATATTATGTACATAATGCCATTTTCAATGAATAAACTGATTTGTAAGGATTTATAATCCTTATTTTGCTCTTCCTGGGCCTTATGCACACCACAGTCGTATCATACAATTGTGTATTCAAAAATCTGAGGATTTTTTTACTGTTAGGTAGTGATTATGAAAATGTGTTCTTTTTTGCTTTCTTGCAACACAGCCTTGTTATTCTTTTCATTAATGCTGCCAACATAAATCTCTGCCCTTTAGCCAGAGTCAGCTTCTGGGCTTTAGATACTTTCTTTTGATTTTTTCCCTTCTTTTTTGTCATTGTTCACTGACTCATCTCAAGGATTTGGGATATTTTAATATCCACGGAATTAAATAATGTGTGTCTACACCAGGGCCTGCATGTTGTTAATATTCTCAGTTCTAATTTTATTGCTCTTCTCTGTACTTCAGAAAAGTGATTTTTAGACTGTGACCCAGGGGTATCACAGAAGGGGCTGCCAGCAAGGGTCGCCCCATCTCTATTTCAATAATGGCAGATAGCCTTTTATCTGTTTTATATTTTAGGTTTCCAGGTATGATTCCTTTGAAGGTCCATGACTAAAGAGATTTTGAAAACCATTATTTTAGAAGAGCAGCCTGCACACTTCATTGAGTCACCTTTCCTTTTTCATTTCAAAATTTTGCTAATTGTGAAATAACTTTTATAGTTCCCCTTAACTTCAAGGTGTTTTATGTCAAAACTTTTCTATTCTTTGATATTTCTTCATATAGTTTTTAATGGCTAAATATACCCTTTTACTGAATGAAAGAAAAAATCTTTTTCTTCCTTTTAAAGATAATGGGACAATGACTCCTTTAACTACTTTAATTGTATTTAAAAGAAACAACCAGATTGACTTAGTTATATTGTTTCAAAAATGTAATTTTTGGACATAATTTTAATTTTTTTCTCCTTGTAAGAGTAATGCTTTCTTACTATGGGAAAAGTGAAAATGCAAAAATACATATGAAAAAGGAAAAATTCTGGAACTATAAGAAAACCACTACTGACATTTCAGTGTATTATCTATCTGGTGTTTTATTTGAGTAGTATAATATATTGTTCAAAAGTTTTATTATATTGCCTTTAAAGTGTTGAATCCTGATTTTTTTTAACTTAGCACTTAAAAACTTCACTGAGCTTCTTGTTGGAAAAGGTTGTTTTCATATTTTACCAACCAAGGTGAAGAACTGTGAACGATCTGAGATTTTACCCGTTAGACTACCCCAGTTTCATATGTACTGGCTGAAGACATGATATTCCTGAGACAGAGGGCTTTATAACTCAAGGCACAATAAGAAGCATGAGTACCATGTTTGCGTAAGTTACTCTTGCCTCCCAAGCCCCATGGGGGTGACACAGAGGGGGCTGGATGAGTGCAGCACACACAATAAGTTTGTGTCACAGATGAGGAACTACGGAACCTTTAGTTTAGGAATTCATAAATCTTATAAAAAAGCAGCTAGCAGACCTGCTGAAACTTTGCCCAGAGGGAGACATTATCTTTATTATCCTGGTCAGGAAACATATCTGCTCTCTGGCCTAGAAGGAGATCTTATTTCCATATTCAAAGTATATCTGTTTTAAAAATACCTTTA
>NW_012144966.1:19442200-19461901 GCF_000956105.1 Propithecus coquereli
AGTGGTACATTTCTACCATGGAATACTACTTGGCCATTTAAAAATATAAAATAATGTCTTTTGCAGCAACTTGGATGGAATTGAAGGCCATTATTGTAAGTGAAGTGACAAAATACCTCATGTTCTCACTTAGTGAGAGTAGGAGCTAAGTGGGAGCTAAGCTATGGGTACACAGGGGCATGCAGAGTGGCACAATGGACATTGGAGACTCAGAATGGTGGGGGGAGGATGGAAAGGGGTGAGGGAATAAAAACCACCCATCAGGTGCAATGTACACTATTTGAGAGATAGGTACACCAAAAATCCAGACAATACTGCTATACGATTTGTCCCTGTAACCCGAAACAATTCATACACCTAAATCTACTGAAATATAAATAAAAAAATAAATGAAACCCAACTTTTCCCATGAGAAATGGTATTTTTATTAAAACCTTGGGGCCTCTTTCAGTAAGGCATTTCTAAGGGCCAAAAGAGTTATATAAATAAAAAAATAAATGAAATGCATGGACTTTGGGTCTTCATTCAAAGAAACTAACTGCCAAAATGAATCTTTAAGGCAAGAGAGAAAATTTGAATATAATTTAATATGATGATACTTACACTATTGTTGACTAATACGAAGATTACTAAGTGGAAGAAGTTAGATAACATGTTCAATAGATGATTTAAAATGTACTTGTCATAAGTTGAGATGAAAGTCTTAAACTAAGACTAAAATAATAAAAACGAATTTAAAGGCATGCAATAATGTTCTAAAGAATAGATAGGTACATTACCCTGAAGCCAGTTACGTTATTGAGTCGAAGTTGGTTAGAGGACCAGTATCAGCAGACATATTTGGGTATGTTGCCCAGAAAGCTAATGCAATATTATCTTCCATTAATAAGTATGTCTTCTCCAAATGACACATTTAATATTTGTTTCATTATACTGTTGTCAGATCATATTAGTAATACTTCCCTGAATAAAAATAGTTGCCTCTGGCCAGAATGATTTTTCTCACTATCTGCTAAAAGGATTTTGTTCACTTTTTGAAAGTAAGGTTTCTTAGTGTAGAACTTACTATAACTCTTTTTCTTTGTGTGTATATAAAGTTGTATGAATTTTGGTAAATGCACCCAATTGTGTAATCACCACTGTAATCAATATATAGAGCTGTTTTTACTGTTTTATTAGTACAAAAATTTTTCCTCAAAATTTTTTTAGCCATACCCCTTTTCCAACTCCAACCTCTGGAATTTAATGATCTGTTTTGTGTCCCTATAGTTTGTATTTCCAAGAATGCTATATAGATGGGATCATAAAAGTATGTAGCCTTTTGAATATGGCTTCTTTCATTTATTATAATGAATTGTTATTCAATTTTTTTCTTGTTTGCATGTATTAGTAGTTAATTCCCTTTCATTACTGAGCAGTATTCCACTGTATGGATGCACCAGTTTGTTTAGGCATTTGAAATTGAAGGCCATTTGGATGATTTCCAGTTTGGGGCTATTATGAATAAACTCACTGTAAACATTCACATACAGGTTTTTGTGGAAACATGTATTTTATTTTCTCTAAGGTAAATACCCAAGAGTAGTATTATTAGGTCATATGGAAAGTATAGATTTAACTTCACAAATAATTTGCAAACTTGAGCAAAGTAGGTGTACCATTTCAGAGTCTCACTAGCAATATATGAAGGTTCCATCTGTCCCACATCCTTGTTAGCACTTGCTTTTGTCAGTTTCTTGGATTTCAGTCATTCTACTAGGGGTACAGAAGATCTGATTGTGATTAATTAGTATTTCCCTAACAACTAATGATGTTAATTGAGCCTGTTTTCATTGCTTATTTGCCATGTGTATATGTTCTTCTGTGATGTCTGTTCAAATCTTTTGCCCAGTTATGAATATTTACATGGTTTAATTTTGAGAATTCTTTATACATTCTGAATGCAGCTTTCTTATCAGATTAATATTGCAAATATATTTTCCCAGTCTAATGGATTTGTTTTTTTCATTTTCTTAACAATGTCTTTTGCAGAGCCAAAGTTATTAATTTTTATAAAGTCCACTTTATACATTTTTTCCCTACAAATTATGCTTTTAGTGTTGTATTTAAGTAATCTTTCCTCAACACAAGGTTACAATTTTTTTTCCTTCTAGACGTTTTATAGCTTCAGGATTTATATTTAAGTCTCTAATTAATTTTGTATTAATTATACATTTCAAACTGCATTTAGTAGTTATTATTAATAAAAATATCTTATATATTCCTTAATTGAATTTGAAAATATCAGGATCAGTTCATAGCTTTTCTCTTGTGTTATAAATATGATTACCCAACATGATATTGGAAATGCCAAGAAACAAAGACAGCCAATGAGCATCTCTAGTACCAAAAATTGTGGTGATTACTATCATCTCTCAGTAAAATAATCTTGGGCTACTCCAAACATGTGTTCTTCTAGATGTATTACAGGAAATGTAAAACATAAAATTCTGACATAACTTTGTACCAAAAATCAGGGAATCTATTAAAGTGTAATGGAGTCATGTAAAAAAGAAACAGGAGCCATCTTGTTTGAATTCACACTGAAATAAATGGCAAGATTTGAAAGAGAAAAACGAGAAAATAACTGCAAATGATTGGATCACATTGCATGTTTAACATTTCATGAGGTTTCTTAATGATATTTGAACTCATACACTTAGAACACATACACAGCTCATTAGTCACTATTGGAGATTGATTGGGTTCCAACTCATTATTCTAAAACACATCTACTAGTAAAAGTAAAGAATCACGCATTTATCTTGCCTTTCCTATATAAATTGAATCTCAGAATAGAAAAATTGTTGATGTGGGAGAGTTTCTTCTTTATAGAAGAATTCCAATTCCAGAGAATAAATGCAGAAGAAAAAATAAAATTAGAACATCACCATTTGATAATTTCTATTGAAGGAATGGACCTTAGCAATGACCATCACTGGAGGCCAAAATCAATGGGTGAAAGAGTGATGGGGAACTTCATAATGAACCCATCAGGCTGATACCACCTGCTAGAGATCAAGCCTAGCATCACTTAAAAAATGGGCAATGAGGAGTGGCTCATGATGATGCAATAGGAAATGCACAGCAATATTTTGATGTGTTTTAGTCTAAAAAAGTGGACCTCAATCCATCAGTCCTCTGGATCTCATTCTTTGTTTATAGGAGCTACCAGATGTGATAGAGGAACAAGTTAATGATACTACAAAGGAAAATCAACCAAATGTATGTAGAATATCAGCAAATCAACCAGTATGTAGAATATCCTATAGCCTAAATAACCTGACTTCCCCCAAAACTGAATGAACTAAAAATTTAAAAAGTTCTAATGGATAACTATTATTTTAAAATGAAAAAGAGTTATATAAATAAAAAAATAAATGAAATGCATGGACTTTGGGTCTTCATTCAAAGAAACTAACTGCCAAAATGAATCTTTAAGGCAAGAGAGAAAATTTGAATATAATTTAATATGATGATACTTACACTATTGTTGACTAATACGAAGATTACTAAGTGGAAGAAGTTAGATAACATGTTCAATAGATGATTTAAAATGTACTTGTCATAAGTTGAGATGAAAGTCTTAAACTAAGACTAAAATAATAAAAACGAATTTAAAGGCATGCAATAATGTTCTAAAGAATAGATAGGTACATTACCCTGAAGCCAGTTACGTTATTGAGTCGAAGTTGGTTAGAGGACCAGTATCAGCAGACATATTTGGGTATGTTGCCCAGAAAGCTAATGCAATATTATCTTCCATTAATAAGTATGTCTTCTCCAAATGACACATTTAATATTTGTTTCATTATACTGTTGTCAGATCATATTAGTAATACTTCCCTGAATAAAAATAGTTGCCTCTGGCCAGAATGATTTTTCTCACTATCTGCTAAAAGGATTTTGTTCACTTTTTGAAAGTAAGGTTTCTTAGTGTAGAACTTACTATAACTCTTTTTCTTTGTGTGTATATAAAGTTGTATGAATTTTGGTAAATGCACCCAATTGTGTAATCACCACTGTAATCAATATATAGAGCTGTTTTTACTGTTTTATTAGTACAAAAATTTTTCCTCAAAATTTTTTTAGCCATACCCCTTTTCCAACTCCAACCTCTGGAATTTAATGATCTGTTTTGTGTCCCTATAGTTTGTATTTCCAAGAATGCTATATAGATGGGATCATAAAAGTATGTAGCCTTTTGAATATGGCTTCTTTCATTTATTATAATGAATTGTTATTCAATTTTTTTCTTGTTTGCATGTATTAGTAGTTAATTCTCTTTCATTACTGAGCAGTATTCCACTGTATGGATGCACCAGTTTGTTTAGGCATTTGAAATTGAAGGCCATTTGGATGATTTCCAGTTTGGGGCTATTATGAATAAACTCACTGTAAACATTCACATACAGGTTTTTGTGGAAACATGTATTTTATTTTCTCTAAGGTAAATACCCAAGAGTAGTATTATTAGGTCATATGGAAAGTATAGATTTAACTTCACAAATAATTTGCAAACTTGAGCAAAGTAGGTGTACCATTTCAGAGTCTCACTAGCAATATATGAAGGTTCCATCTGTCCCACATCCTTGTTAGCACTTGCTTTTGTCAGTTTCTTGGATTTCAGTCATTCTACTAGGGGTACAGAAGATCTGATTGTGATTAATTAGTATTTCCCTAACAACTAATGATGTTAATTGAGCCTGTTTTCATTGCTTATTTGCCATGTGTATATGTTCTTCTGTGATGTCTGTTCAAATCTTTTGCCCAGTTATGAATATTTACATGGTTTAATTTTGAGAATTCTTTATACATTCTGAATGCAGCTTTCTTATCAGATTAATATTGCAAATATATTTTCCCAGTCTAATGGATTTGTTTTTTTCATTTTCTTAACAATGTCTTTTGCAGAGCCAAAGTTATTAATTTTTATAAAGTCCACTTTATACATTTTTTCCCTACAAATTATGCTTTTAGTGTTGTATTTAAGTAATCTTTCCTCAACACAAGGTTACAATTTTTTTTCCTTCTAGACGTTTTATAGCTTCAGGATTTATATTTAAGTCTCTAATTAATTTTGTATTAATTATTTTATATAATGCAAGATATGGATTGAGGGTTTTTTGTATTCTACATATTGAGGTCTAATTGGTCTAATACCATTTATTGAAAGTACTACATTTTCTCTACAAAATTGCCTTTGGACCTTTGTTGAAAATCAGTTACTATATATATATGGGGGTCTATTTCTGGACTTTCTGTTTTATTGATTATTGTATCTATACTTTCACCAATACCACATAGTCTTGATTAATGTTTTTATAGTAAATTATAGTAAGTTTTTATACTAAGTCTTGAAATTGGGTGATATGAGTCTTCCAACTTTATTCTTATTTGGAATTGTTTTGGATATTTTAGTTTTCCTAGTTTCCATTTTTTTCCCCCTGTTCTTTCTTTCTTTCCCTTTTTTTTTAGTTGATTCTTTTGAAAACAATTTCCTAATTATCTTAGACAGTAAACCTTAAAAATAAAGGTATAATCCCATATCAGTCTAAGGCCTTTGTCAGTGACTTTAGTACTGTAATATTTTGTGGCTTTTGTTTCTCAATACATTTCTGTCAGCCAGCTATGTGCTCCTCTGTATCAGTCACAGTTCCACAGAGAAAGAAAAGGTCATTTCTGATGGAATTCCAAAGGGATTAGAAAGGTGAAAGCAAAGTTAGAGGAAGCATCAGCAATTGTTTAGGCTCCAGGCTACTAATACACTGGGTGGCAAACCATTACCACTCCTTGGTCTGAAAGAACAAGGAAAGAAAAGAGAGTTTTCAGAGCCCAGGGATAATTAAGGTAGCAGGGGCTTCTAAGCTGGAGCTTTCATCATAGAAGGTTTCAGCTACTGTCAGAAACTCGAAGGAAGTGGAGAAGAAATACTTAGTCCCCTTTCTCCTTGTGTGTAATCTCAGCTATGCCTCTTATTGGCTGAAACTCACCAGAAAGAGTGGGCAAAAGAAATTCACCTATCACAGTCCAAGGAAGTATGCACCTACAGCACCAGGGCACTGCAGAGAAGGGCAGTCAACAGGGCTGCCGAGCACATGGAGGCAAGCATCCCAGCAGCCCACTCTACAGGATTCTGACTGCAGGTCTAGTGTGTCTACACAGCTCACAAGTTTTAAGTTCAAAACTGTAAAACATTATAATTGTACTCATTTTAGAGAGAGCAGAAAAAGCTAATCATTCATTTTAAGAGAGACCATTTTGCTTATTTACAATAGAAAAACTCTGGAATTTTTTTGTTGTTGTTGTTTGCTTGCTTGTTTTTTAATGTAATTTTTCCCAGCTTTATTAAGGTATAATTGACACATAATAATTGTATATACTTATGTTATACAACATAATGTGTGTATATGTGTGTGCACGCATATATATGTACACACACGTATACATATATAGAAAGAAAGAAATAATTAAATCAAACTAATTAACATACTACCTCACATACTTTTTTTGGTGATAACATTTAAGATCTACTCTCAGCAATTTTCAAGTATAGAATACATTATTATTAACTATAGTCACCATGCTGTACAATAGATTTCCAGACTTATTCTTCCTAATTTTTACTCTTTGTACAACGTCTCCCTGTTCCCCTCCCACCTTCTCAGTCCCTGGCAACCACCAAACTACTCTCTATGAGTGTGACTTTTGAAAATTCCACGTATAAATGAAATCATACAGTATTTGTCTTTCTGTGCCTATAGTCCTGGACTCCAAAATATCTGCTTTTTAAATGTATGAATATTAAAAATATCCATAGAAATGATATAATAAATATGATAATAATTAGAAATGTAAGCCAAAACACTGACAATTTGCTACTCGTTCTTCTCCTTTTTATTAATACAATCACTTGCTTTTTGCATCATTTCCCATTTTTAAGACTGGTTTTGGTCCTAGAGTGGTTGCTGTCTTGTTGGAGTCTAAACACTTACCTCTCTGAATGCTGACATCTGTTTCTGGGCCAGTTTATTTTCAGTGAATCAGTACCCCTCATCACATGAACACTTCTGTCTTTTCCTTCTTTATACCTCAGAATAACTAGAAGAGAAATAGTAAGTGAAATTATTTTGCTTTCAATTTGATGCTAAAAGAGCCTTTCCTTATCAAGCCTCTATTTTACCAAATTTTAAGATATTGTAAGTATCTTATGATACCAATAGATTATATATAAGCAAGTTGCACAGTATCGGCATCTGTGGTACCCCCTTTGAAACTCAAGTATCTTCACATTCCTTTGGGAAGGGGCTGCCTGTATGTGAATGGGGGAATTAGGTTGAGGAAAGGAAGGAAATGAGAAGAGACAGAAAAGATGTAATTATAAATGATGCTACATTTTATTAAGAAAGAACATAAGGGCTAGAATAAGGGAGCAAATCACATTTACTTCCTGGAAAAATTTATGGAGTAACAAAATAAAATTATAAAATCATGTCTATCTGCAAATATCTATTATCGTAATTTTACCAAATGACTTCTGATACTTATGACAATCAAACAATGTGAAATAAAGACTCAAGTGAGAAAAGTCCTTCTGAATATTAATACCTTAAAGCCCTCTATGATAACTGCAAAGTACATCAGTATCTATGAATTCTTATATTTAGTAGACTAATGAGTTTGCCATTTTAAAATTATCTTTATCAGGAAATCATGTAAAATTATATCAAAATTTATAGTTAATGTAAGTTAACATTATAAAATTATTGATTTTAATGAGATTGGAATGTAAAGCAAAACAATTGATATATTTTGTCAATTATACAGCTTGTGTTTTGTGTTTAAGAGGTGACATATTCATCAAGATTTTATCTATCGGCTCACAAACTATAGAAATATTGATGATAATACTTAGAGGAAACCATTTTGAAAATGTAAGAACAAAATTAAGACTCACTACATGTGTTATATGATTTGGACTATATTTACCATTGATACTTTATTTCTTTGCTTAATATTTCTAACTTGGACCAGTAGCAAAACTTTCATATTAAGGATAAATGAATGAACTTATGGAAAAATAAACCAACAAACCAAAAAGAGAAGAAAACAGAAACAAAGAAACATGGTTCTTGATTTCACTTTTGAATTTGTTGATACCAATGTGAAAAAAATAGGACATAAAATAAGAGAAATACTTGATTTTGAATATATTGAAGTTTTAGCATATGTATTTCATGGTAATTGTGTAAAAAGCTTGTTGTTTCCTATTGTTTAATTAGACATTTTAAAATATTTAATTCAGGATTGTTCAGTTTACATGCACAAAAATGTATATACGATTGGTAATATTAACTGGCAGTATTTAGTCTTTTAAATTTGATATTATTTCTCACATGACAGATAAAAATTATATTGCTATTGATATCTGGTATGCTGCCCTAATAAATTTTTATTTCTTCCTATGTCCATCCATGCATGACATCATTTTATTTATTACTTGGATGATTCTCTGTTGAGAATTTTCTTTAGTCTCATCCAATAATTCATTTAAAATTTCCTCTGGTATACATGTTTTGAAATTTCAGCCAGAAGGAAACACTCTTATATCAGTTTGACCGCAGCTCTAATTATTTTCACTAGGAACACTTGAGCAATCATATTAAATCTTGCACCCTATTGCTGCTGCGGGTTAGCCATACAATCTTGTAAGACTGTAATACTCAATACATAACTGTCTAAAAATTGCAGAGTATTGCCTTATAATAAATGTAGTATTTTACATATCTATAAATTCCAAGTAACTTTTTACCTTCTTTAAAAATTGATAATAGCTAAAGCAGTATATGAAATAATGAATAAAAGAAAAGAAAAGAAAGATGAAAAGGAAAGATAAGAAAAAAAACTCAGATCTGGGAAAATAATCAAATAATCTGGAAAATAAATTTCAAAATCATGTAAATGCATTAATAGGTGAAATATAGTTTCAGATAATTTTTAAATTAATATTTAATTGAATGTATTTGTAACTGGCACGGATTAGATCTGCCATTTACATTAAATCCCAGATAACATAAATGGAAAGTTTAAAAAGCACCACATATTCCTTTTGTTAGATGTTCACATTTGTTAGATGTTCACATTAGTATTTTATTGTTGAATTAAATGCAAGAAGAAGTTAAGTGATTAAGTACTTTGTTAACTTTGTTTAATCTGATGTTTTACTTCAAAAATTAGTTTTCTGTAGAACACCTTATGGAAAACATTAGCTTATATACTGTTGTTGCAATTGCTTTGTCTCAATCGCCTGGACCTATTTGGTACCTCTAATAATTTTCTATTGCTGCCTACAAAAAACTAACACAAATTTAGTGGCTGCAAACAACACAGCACTCATTTACCATATCCTAGTTGTCAAGGTTGGAAGTCCTGGCACAGTGTTGCTTAGCCACACTGGGTTACATGAGGACAAATTCCAGGTATAGGGAGGTCCAGGGTCCTTTCTGGAGGCTCTGAGGATGAATCCTTTTCAGACTCATTCAGGTTGTTGGCAGAATTCAGTTCCATGAATTCACGTTCCTATTTTCTTGCTGGCTGCCAGCCAGCGGATCATTCTTAGTTTATTGAGGCCATCTGTGTTCCTTGGCTCATGGCCGGTTTTTCCATCCTCAAAAGGAGTAATGGTGTGTTGAGACTTTCTCACACTTCAGATATTTCTGACCACGTTTCCTGCATCATTCTTCTCTTCCAGCAGGAGAAAGTTCTCTGATTTCAAGGGCTCATGTGATTAGATTGGTCTCACCCAGATAAGCCAGGATCATTCCACCATTTCAGGGTCTGTAAATTCAATCACATCTGCACAATCCCTTTTGATAGGTAAGATAACATATTCATGCGTTTCAGGGATTACGGGGTTCAGGGGGGCATTATTTTCTCTATCATATCACCTACCAGTCCTCCAAACCTTCTTTATGGATCTGGATATCACTACCACTCCTCAAAAAGAGAAAATCAAAAACAAAAACAAAAAACCAGCACAAGCTCATTTCTACCTTTGTATCTTTGAGTTTGTGTTCACACCGTTCTCTTGGTATGAATATTTTTCTCACTATATCCTGGTTGTTTTTACCTCCCCTTCTGGTATGATTTAAATGTTTGTGCCTCCTCCAAAATTCATGTTGAAACTTAATCTCCAATGCACAGTATTAAGAAGTAAGATTTTAGGAGGAAATTAGGCTCTGAGGGATCCACCCTTAACCTTTATGAGGTTAGTCCCTTATAAAAGGACTGGAGAGAGCTAGGTAGACCTCTTTATGCCCTCTTCTTTTTTTCCGCCATGCGAAGTTGTAGTGGTCAAGGTGCTTTCTTAGAAGTAGAGACCAAGTCCTCACCAGACACCAAACCTGCTAGCATCTTGATCTTGGACATCCCAGCCTCCTGACTATGACTCAGTCATTTATAAGTCAAAATGACCCATTTTGTTATAGTAGCACAAACAGACTAACATACCTTCTCTTTGTGGTTCCAACTCAAAGTCTCTCTACTTAGTGAATTCTTTCCTGTTTCCAGACTTGCAAATTCCATATCTGAAATAATATATAGAACTTATTGAGCCTTTGAGTCTCTTATTAGATTACATAAACTTCTAGAAGATCAGCATAATTTAAACTTTGATGTCAAACTGCCTAAATTCAAATCCTGATTTTGTGACTTAGAGTATATTAGTTTCTCTGTTTTTAAAATGTGGCTAAAGTAATACATATAGCTTAGCTTTTGTGTGTTTGTGGGAGGATTATTGAGATAACACACTTAGAAGTGATTAGAACCTTGCCTGGCAGATGGTAAGCACTCAATGACAATTATTATTATTTTATGTATATTTCTAAATAAATTCTCAAGAGCTACTAAGGTTCCTGGACATCAGTTAGGATGTGTTTCATCTGCAAATATCTGAAAAATCTTACTCAGATTGGTTTAATTAATAAGAAAATGTATTTCTGTACATAGTAGGAAATCCAGAGATGTGTTTAGGGTGCATGAAAGGGGATTTAAAAATTGGTTGATGTGATGATTCAATGAGAATTCCATCATTCACCATATGGCGTTATTTGTGAAACTATAGTAAGAAGATTGCTGTGGTTGCAGGGGTCACATTTGCACATCATAACTCAGCAAAATCCAAAGGAAGAAGAGACATCGTTGTTTTCTATGTCTTCCTCTTCAGAAGGTGGAAATTTTTTTCCAAAGGCACACAATATACTTCTCACATCATATTGTCCTGAATTAGTTCACATGTTCATTATTGAAACCCTGGGTTCAAAGATGATGTTACTTTCCCCGAGGCTGAGTGGGATTGGTGGTGGAAAAGCAGAGTTGGATTGGAAGGAGTGGGGAATATCTTTACAAGACAGGCTTTTAATGAGAAGGAAGAAGGGGTAATGACTGCACTGTAGACAACTGATATGCTATCTTCTATTGCAAATACAGTTTTATATCACTTTGAGTCGGGGTACCTATAATTAAGTCCTGTATAAGGAAAGAATTCATGAATTATTGCTAATATTGATATTACTGATGTTGAAGTGTTTTAAATAATATACGAATTTTGATTAGCTACAGAATATCCAATTATTCATTTTGTGGAATGTTTAATATTCTGAATATACATAGGTTTTATAACTTAATTGTGTTAAATTCCTTACAAATAAGCACAAATATTTTTTTTTCTTTTTCTTTTATTTCAGCATATTATGGGGGTACAGATGTTTAGGTTACGTGTGCTGCCCTTGGTCCCCCCTTCCAAGTCCGTGTTTCAAATATGTCCATCCTTCGGGTGGTGCGCCTTGCACTCCTTGTGTATACAAATACCCGTCCCCTCCTCCTTTCTCCCCCCTCCTCCCGCCGCCCTCCCCCTTCCCCAGCATCCAATAGATGTTATTCTTATATGCGCATTTATGTGTTGATTAGTTAATACCAATTTGATGGTGAGTACAAATGGATCCCGTTCTTCTGTGGTGCCCCACTTTGGATAATGGGCTTAAGTTTAATCCAGGAAAGTATAAGAGGTGCTAGATCACTGTCGTTTCTTATGATTGAGTAATATTCCATTGTAAACATATACCAAATTTTGATAATCCACTCATGGATTGACGGGCACTTGGGTTCTTTTTTTTTTTTTTTCCTTTTTTGAGACAGAGTCTCACTCTGTCACTCTGGGTAGAGTGCAGTGGTGTCATCAAAGCTCACAGCAACTTCAAACTCCTGGACTCAAGTGATCCCCCTGCCTAGGCCTCCTGAGTAGCTGGGACTACAGGCATGCACCACCACATCCAGCTAATTTTTATATTTTTAGTAGAGATGGGGGTTTTGCTTTTGCTCAGGCTAGTCATGAACTCCTGGGTGCAAGCAATCCTCTAGCCTTGGCCTCCCAAAGTGCTAGGATTACAGATATTAATGGCCGTCCCTGGCCATTAATAAACATAAATCTTTAAAGAGCTTATTTATTATAAGTTGACTATTAATGTCTTAAATATGTTGTTTAAAATGAGGTCATATGAAATATATAATACTAAAGACAAATTTGTGGTTTACAAATTTGGGATCCTCATTTCATTTCAAGTCACTATGGTTTCTTTGTGTCACCCCTTCTCTCCCTATTAACACACAAAACACACAATCTCCAAACTACCACAACACATTAATTGACTGACTTGGTTTTACACCTATTTCAAAGTTGAGTGGAGAAAATTTTCCAAGGAGACAAGTATTTTTCTCCTTTACATCCTTACCCAAACAACGATCATTCCCGTCTCCTCCCTTCATTTCTCTTAGTGAGAAATAATTACTCAATGGCAATGGCGGAATCTGCTCCAATTATATGCCAGTGATTTCATTATTTCAAAATGGAAAGGTCAGGGTGAAGCTTTATGTCTCCCTTTGATCCTTTACCATCTACAGTATTTCTAGTAGAAATTTTCTCAGAAAATCTTATATGCCAGGTATTATGTCACTCACTTGCTGTGAAAAATATAAAAGAGGTATGATTTATACTCCTGGTCCTTACGTAGATTACAGTATTACTATAGAAGCATCATGGATAGGCATATAAATAATTTGGAAAACATTTATAATAGCACATACTTTTGCATTAAATTTAATCACACTAAATGTATACCTCATAAGAGTTCAGAAAATGTAGCAGTTATTCTGATTTGCATAAATTGGAAGACTTGGAAATCGACATAGTGTAGCTTTAATATTTTTATTTTTTTAATTATTTGGCATGTACAACCATAACATCTGGAATAAAATTATAATAAAAATTTAGAATTTTCACAATATGTTTGGTTATATGATACAAATAAAGAATCATATATTATATGCTAATTTTAAACAAGGTATTGTGTTGGACAGTTTGACCTGACAGTGATTGAATAAAACATTAAAACAATTTTAAGAATGAGTCTCTAGGTGTTCAATTTAAATGCTTAACAGTTGGGAATACCTGAAGATAACGCAAAATTCAAAATCAAAGTTAAATATAGACATTCCTTTGAAATCTCAAAATCCAGTAAATCATCAATTATCTTTATTTGGCAAAGAAAAGGCAATAACAATAAAATGCATATCAGCACCAACTGTGATGTGAAATTTAAAGCTCTAAAACCCCATTAAAATCTGCCTGGTAATGATGTACCATATGCACTGATCTACAGTTGCCGGAGGATCCCTAACCTGTGGCTTCTTTTTTTATTTTTTTCCTGTCACATCACCTTGTTAAATAAGGATGAGTTGAGAATGTTTAAGTATTCATAAGATTGTAGATAATATAAAGGTTGACAATTTCAGCAATGCATATTTTTCTTCTTGCCTTATGATACATACCATATATCTGTTTTAATTTGCCATATATGCTGTTCCAAAGTAAATTTTGAACATAATATAACAAAAGCTATTCATATAAAGTAAAACAAATTAGTCATTCTGACTACAAATTTATATATGCATGCTGGTTAGGGAACTGGTTTAATCTGATGATTACGGAGGCCTATTAATCAAACCACTGAGCAGAATTCATAAAGAAAAAGATTCATATTTCACCACCATCTTCCAAGGCACCCATGTTTTTATATTTCTTTATTGTTCACCTTTATAAATAATTCAGTGCCTATTCTCTTTTCTATACACTTACATCTCTTCATTAACACCTGTGAAAGTTGAGATTTTATAGTGAAGGTAGAAAAAGCTGAACATTTTCCTTTCTGAGCTCAGAAAATTTATTAATAAATAAGCTCTGGGTTTATGAGATAAGTAAAATAACACTTTTATTTATTTACATGTTCTTGACAAATTGATTATTCACATTATTTTCCTTTTCCAGGTCCGGTAGCTTGTCCTTACTAAATAGGTATACTGCCACTAGGAGTTTCACAGAAGGAGAAAACTATCTTTGAAGTAACTACATAGCTATGCATAAAATTTTTAAGGCTGCATCTATGAAATTTCGTCCCCTACCAAGTTAACTGACCCATTATGCATATTGTGAAATACATATTTTTGGGAGTCTGGCAATATTTATATTCAGAATTAATTCTTTTAAATGCTCTGCTATCGAGTGACATGATCGCAGGAATCTTAAATTGTATTGCTTGAAGATATTAAAAGTCAAATATTTTATTCTCAAGTGACATTCCCTTTTCTCCCTTTCTCTTTCTTTCTTTCAGATAAATTATTCCAGAAAATACTCATGCTTTTTAAAAGAAGCAAAGGGATTTGAATCAAAGCTGACTTCCTCCCACTTTTTCCCACGTGCTTGCTCCCCTTCCCCTGCCACTTTTTGAAATTTTGAAAGGCTTAAGGTGGGAGTGAATGAATGTTTATAATCACTTGAGGTAAATAAAGGCTTCTTTTTGCTTATCATATTATTTGCATATGGTATAGTGTATAACAAGATTTGGCAAACTTTTTCTGTAAAGGTTTAGCTAGTAAATATTTTCTGCTTGGTGAACCATACAATTTTTATGCCTACAAGCCCTTTCTGTAATTTTAATGCAAAAGCACTCTTAGACTATATGTAAATGAATGAGTGTGGATGCATTCCAATAAAACTTTATTTATGGACATTGATATTTGAATTTTATATAATTTTCAAATATCAAGATATTCTTATTTGCATTTTATAAATATCTAAAAACATAAAAAACATTTTTAGGTCGCTGGCTGTACCACAATAGGTGTCAGGCTATAATCGGCTGGTGTATAATCCCTGGTATATAACAACATATGTAACAGCTTTTATTATATCATGAATATAGTAAGTTTGTAAGAACAATAGGCACATGAAAAAGAACATTGCCCAAATCTCATTTTTGTTCATTAATCCATAAAATATATAGATATTTTCAAAGTCAAATCTTATTTCCATGTTTTATACTATTTTTAAAGAAATTGGTTTTTTTCTTATACATATGTGAAGACATGTGGGTGTGTATTTTTTCCCAGTAAGATGTTATAATTAAAATACAATGGATATTAATATTTTTTCAAACCATTATCATAATGGATGTGTCACTTCTGCCCAGCAGATATCTTCAATCAATTCATATGCTCTGTAAAAGCATGGGCATATTCTTGGGACAAAGTTGAAACAATTCCTGAGAACTTCCTGATTTCTAGCTCTTGGCTCTTCCATTTGAAAGTGCAAAATCCCTTTAGTGTGTACATTTAGAGATGCCTGGGTTGTTATATGTTGAATCAGTCTGTTCATCTGCTCCACCTACAGACCCTAGAAAGGCTAGCGTAAGCATTTTATAATTCTATCTGCTTAGACACAACTGAAAGATCACTGTGAGATGCTTGATCAGTTGAAAATGCTTCCTCGATTATGTTTTTAAAAGTAAACTTATAACTCAGAGGAATATTCCTTAAAAAATGTTTGTTTTACCCTTGCAAATAAACTAACTTACTGAATATCTCTTGGGTTTAAGGTTATACATTTTGAATCCTCATTGTTTGTGGTTTTGAATTTTTTCACTTACTTAAAATATAATACATGTATTAGGTCTGAAAAAAGCAGCAACCTTCAGGGTTTTAAAAAAAAATTTATCTCTTCTTTGTTATCAGAAACAAAGTGGATAAATCTACATAAGAATTGTAGCAATTTGTCACCTCCTCAACACCAAATATGCAACATATATGAAAAATATTGTCCAAGTTAATCCATCATTAGGGCACAGAAACATTTTCCATTATCTGATATAACCCTTATATTTTAGAATAGGAATAAATGTGTTTTCTTTAATATATCCCCTGATTTATCATATATTTTTAAATTAGCAATAGTTTTGACAATGGCAAACATCTATGAATAAAGTTAGGATAATAGCTATGTATAATCAAACAATAAGGAATAAGGGCTTTTTCAGACTTTGAAAAATTCTATTCTTTTTATAGGTCAGTTTGATCATAATGTCAAGCTAGAGTAGAGCCAATTTAGAACTGTTTGCAATAAATACACAGAATTTTTCTTGACACATATTTAGTCTAGGGCATATGCTATATTGGCACCTCTTGCCAGCCATATAGTAAAGTAACTTTTAATTGAGTCTCATAGCTGATGGTCTTTCTGTTCTTAAGAGAATATAACTGATTTACAACAGGAAAAAATTAAGTATTCCTTTTACTATATAGGTCAATATCAACTAAACTTGTCTTCTATCTAAATTTTTAGGTAGGTCAATAGTATTTCCACTATTGTCTTATTTTATTTCAAGCTACATCAGAATTTTCTTTTCTTACTTTATATTCTGTGAGATATTATTTGTTGTGACACAAATAGTCAAAAACAGTACTGTTGGTCATAACTTCAATGTTATTGAATCAACAATACATATTAAGTAAAGCATCTTTAAACAGAGATGCACATACAATAAGGTTATGTATTGAGTGGTTGATAAAAATTTTGAATCAGAGGCTCATAGGAACCTGTCCTGTATTTCCTCTCAGAGCGATGGTTCCGTATTCTCTAATTCAGTGTTAACAGTGATCTTCGTTAGGGCCAATGTTAATTCTTTGATATATGAAAATCATGAGCTGATTTCACTGGTATATTTTAGAAATGTTGAATGATCATAGAAAGTTTTTTATGAAAATAAGAACGCAGTTAATTAGCAGAGACAAGAAAGAACAAAGAAACCAAATACATCCAAATTGAAGGAGAAAGAAGAATGTGGCTGGATATAATTTTCCAATTATATTTCCAACATTATTTCCATGTGATTTCTGACCAAGCCAGCCTTAACATCTCCCTCAGCTTGACTAAACTTTAGACAGGTTTCTTTCTGACTACAGGTCCCTGGCCTTGTTTTTTAAAAAGTATTTACTTTAGAAACTTTCAACTGTGTACTCTTTCTCTGCTCCTTTGAGATGTGAACCTTCTCTCAGCCTCTTGCCAGTTTAACAACTCAGGAATGTCTTTTTGAAGGACCTGGGAGTCATCCCTTTCAAATGTAATAATCAAGAAAGATAGCACCCCTATCTCCCAGGCTCTGTGGGAGGGTGGGAGCTTAACTTCATCAATGCCAGTTAAGGAACACAGATGCCTAATCCCATTGACCAATCTCCCCACTAATATCCTTCAGTATTTTTCTGCCAGCTTACTCCATCTCTTATATTCTCCTGCCTTTTGTTTCGTCAGATTTCAGTTTAAACTCTCTCTCTTGTTTCAATAGGCTTGAATAAAGTCTTTCTTGCTTGTTTAACTTGCCTGGTGCAATTTTTCTTTGACATTTCTCTGCAGCCCTTTAACTTGAAATAAGTGTGACTGTTTCTGGTGGCCGACTACAAACATGCACACACACACAAGCACACACACTCACACCAAAAGGGGTAATGGCAGCAATAAACAGTTTCAAGGTAGAGATATAGGTGCTGCATTAGTCAGGGTTCTCCAGAGAAACAGAACCAATAGGATAGATGAGTAAATAGATAGACATTGATATATTAGAGGGGATTTACCATGGAAATTGGATCACATAATTGCGGAGGCTGAGAAGTTCCACAATTTGCTGTCTGCAAGATGGAGAATCAGAGAATCTTGTGGCATAGCTCAGTCAGAGTCGAAAGGCCTGAGAACCAGGGGAGATAATGGTATAATTTTCAGCCTAGGAACCTGGGAGACACTGGCGCAAGTCCTGGAGTCTGAAGGCCAGAGAACCTGGGGTTCTGATGTCTAAGAGCAGCAAAAGATGGGAATCCCAACTCCGGAAGAGAGAGCACATTCGCCTTTTCTCTTTTGTTCTATCTAGATCCTCAGCCAATTGGATGGTGCCCACCCACCCTGGGTGAGGGCAGATCTTCTTTACTTAGTCCATTTATTCAAATGCCAATCTGGCAATCTGGGTATCCCTTGATCAAGTTGACACCTAAAAATTACCCATCACAGGTGCTGATGAAACTATTCCTTGTTTCTTTACTTTTTTCCCCACAGGGTTGGGAGACATTCATGATTTCAAAGAAAAGTGAATTTGGTAGAAGGAGACAAAGAGGACAGTCCATTCAATCAGAAGATAGCTCATTGCTGTTTGCTACAAGTACTGTCTCCTCCCCAATGACAATGGAATGCAATTCCATTTGGAGATACCCACATGTGGGTTATATTTTGCTTCTTAATTCATTAGGTTGATGTATCATTTATCTACTGCCACAATAATGTTCTGTAACAGAGAACCATAACACATCAGTGTCATAAAACAATAAACGTTTATTTGGCTCACGAGTTTACAGAATTCAGGTGATTTTGGATGGGCTCCACTGATCTTAAGTGCTCTCATTCTTGCTTCTGTGATCAGTAGTGCGTCAGCTAGGCAGATCTGCTGACCTTGTCTGATCTTATTCACAGAACTAGAGGTTTATAAAGGGTGTCCTCAGCTGACTGTGTTCCACATGTCTTTCATCCTCCTAAAGATTAGCCTGGGAAGGTTCACTGGAAGAGGAGCAAAAGGCAAGGGGAAATGCACAAGCACATTTCCAAGCTTCTTTTTACATCACATCTGCTAGCAGCATAGCCATAACATCCCATTTAGCAAAGCAGGTCACAAGTCTAATCCAGATTTGTAGTGGTGGTGGTAATGGTATCAGACAGATTGGAAATCACCCGAGAAAGAGCACGAACACAGAAAGGGGCAGAGAACAGGGACCATTTATATATTCCATCTCCAGTAGTCCCCCCTTATCTGAGGGGAGTAGATTCTAAGACCCCCAATGAATACCTGAAACCATGGATAGTACCAAACCCTATTTTCAAAATGTGGTTGACTGCAAGTAACTGAAATCTCAGAAAGCAAGACCTCAGATAAGGGTGCACTACTATATTACAGTAGAGGCATTCTCTCCGTTATGCCTACTTTCTGCATCCTTTTCTAAAAGCAATTTTTTTTGTAAGAGACAAAGTCTCACTCTGTCGCCCAGGCTGCAGTACAGTGGTGCGATCATAACTCACTGACTGCGGCCTCAAACTCTTGGCCTCCAGTGTCTTCCCCCTGCCTCAGCCTCTCCAGTAGCTGGTATTACAGGGGTGAGCCATCTCACCCAGCAGGATCTCTTTTTAAAGTTTACAGTGACCTACTTTATCTCTAATGTTTGGAGGAAAACTAGCTAATTATC
>NW_012144966.1:19463306-19469162 GCF_000956105.1 Propithecus coquereli
TATAGGCAAAGTGTGCATGGATCTCAGCTCAGTTGCAGGTCGACTATTAGCATGATTGTCATTATTATTAGCCTCTTTGGAAGTCAAGAATATCCATACAACACTAAAACAAATTCAGCTTTCTAATTTATAAAGCCTCAGATAAACTGTTTAATGGCTAGTCACTGAGAGGCTACTTGTGTATACGTGCAATGTGCTGGATATTTTTGATTCATTTGATGAATTAATAATCCATGTATTTTAGGCAAATAAACAGCCAGTCTTAATTAAATACTAGTTGAATATTGGTAGCTTTGATCAAAATGATGAAAATGAGTAGAGAATGGCTTTGGTATCTGTCCCACAGGAAAGAATTGTGTTTAAAACTAAAATTCCCTGAGAAATCCTATGGAACGTGGAGTTTTGGCTAAGATAATTTTGGTTATTTTCAAAATAATGTTTCAAGATATATTAAGTTTTTACATACTCAAGTTGACTGAAAATGGCATATCCTGTTGAAAGTGGAAAACATTAAATCATATTCTCTAGTCATAAATGTACTGTTCATAAGGAAAACTCTATTAAATTATGTGGAATAGTGACAGAACGATCCTAGCACTAGTTGTCATTATTGAGCTAGAAGCACTATGAATAAAAATAGATTTTTTTGCATATCCGTGGACTGTGGAGTATTTATAAAATCTTATAGAATTAGGAATTTTGTGAAATTACAGTAATATGCCAGATATAGATATAATTTAATCTCTTTTCAGGAGATCTATGATAGGCACTTCTACATACATTATCTCCCTTGATGAGCTAGTGAAGCTACTCTTTTTGTTTACAAAATAACCTACTTCCATAGATAATATCTTTTTGAATTAGCATGGTGGAGCAGATTGCTTGCTGAGTGGACTTGTTATCACAAAAAGATGCAATGAGCAGGTATCTTTTTTTTTGAGACATAGTCTTACTCTGTTGCCCTGGCTAGAGTAAGTGTCATGGCATCAGCCTAGCTCACAGCAACCTCAAACTCTTGGGCTCAAGCGATCCTTCTGTCTCAGCTGCCCAAGTAGCTGGGACTACAGGCATGCGCCACCATGCCCGGCTGATTTTTTCTATATATTTTTAGTTGTCCAGATCATTTCTTTCTATTTTTTTTAGTAGAGATGGGGTCTCGCTCTTGCTCAGGCTGGTCTCGAACTCCTGAGCTCAAACAATCCGCCCGCCTCGGCCTCCCAGGGTGCTAGGATTACAGGCATGAGCCACTGCGCCCGGCCAGCAGGTATCTTTTATGTTAAATTATAAAGATTTCAAATTTTGTTCTTTATTTTTAATGTAAACAATAAAAATACTTGACATTACAGAAATTTATGCTAATGTTTCCTTTTAAAATAAGAAGTATAATACATATATGCATGAAAGTATAGTTTCTGCTGGAAGTCTTAAAAAATTGGTGCTACTAAGTATAAAAAGACAATTATAAAGCAACAGGTTTAGGCACAAATGGGGTTACATTCTAAACATTATTGACTGTCATAGAGCAAAGTAACAGATAAAAGGTTTTTAATCACAAAGTTAGGCAAAGTATGAAATAAATAATGTTAGATATTACATATAATATGGGTAATTTGAGCTGAATATTCGATCTCAGTCTCCATTATTAGGTTATGGCTTTTCTACAGCGAACGTGTCATACATTATATTTTATTCTATTTTTATTTTACACATTCTCACTCTCACCCCATTAACTCTCCCAGTGGCTGAAGTTGATGGCTCTGAAATCTGGAATTCCATTTCCAACTCCCAGGTCCAACCCAACTCTGCATGCTCAGCATAAAAAAAGTCTACTGGTCATCTCTAGCTGACTTTTAAGCCAGCACCTTCAGCTGACTATGTTTCAGAAGTGTACCCATTTTTTAAGTTCCCTATTGTAATTAGTGACATTATCACACACCCAAGATGGAGACTTTGAATTCAACCTGAAATTCTTTCAATATGCTCAGTTACTACTACTTAAATTCCTATAGTTTCTTCTCTATACCAAGCCAAATGGTTCCTTAGTTCAGATCATCATTATTCTTGTTTGGCTTAAAGCAATATACAGTACTGAAATTAATGGTGGAATGCCGTTGTCAGCTGTGCCATTTGAGGGCTTAGAGCAGTGGTCCCCAATCTTTTTGGCACCAGGGACCGGTTTTGTGGAAGACAATTTGTCCATGAGATGATTCAAAGCATTACATTTATTGTGCACTTTATTTCTATTATTATTACATTATAATAGATAATGAAATAATTACACAACTCACCATAATGAAGAATCAGTGGGATCCCTGAGCTTGTTTTCCTTCAACTAGGCAGTCGGGGGGTGAGATGGGAAACAGTGACACCTGAAGTGTGTTGCTTATGTCCATTTTACTCCGTATTCTCATTTTGGTTGGTGTCACTGCAGAAAACCCTGCTTCCCAAACACAGGATGTTGAAAATGGAAGCAGGCTTTTCAGTGCTTTTGCGGAAATTTCACAATATTCTGCCTTGACTTTAATCCAAAATGTATGGAGATTTCAAGTTGTCTCAAACATACTTTTAAAGGCACTGTCATTTGCAATCTCAAGCAGTTAACCCTCTTCTAGCACAGACAAAGTCTATTCACCTGGCTTATTCACCAATGGGTAACAGATCCATTCCTTCTCAGTTCGGGGGTCTTTTCTGGTTGGGAAATAATGCTCAAACTCTTCTGAAAGCTGAGATAGGCGATCATGCACCAGCTGGGAGAAAGAAGGCCCTGGCTCAGTCTCTTTCAAAATCTCTGCTAATGTTTGAAACATGTCAAAAATCCCAAAGTTCACTCATTGCCCCCATAATTCCAATTTGGCTTTGAATGTAGCCCCTTTATCTGCCAGCTTGAACACAGTTGTCATTCTCCCCTGAAGTGACAGATTGAGTTTGTCGAGCAGGTTGACTATGTCACACAATTAAGCAAGTTTTGTGACCCATTCTGTGTCACTGAAACATGCTGCCAGCGGTGACTGTTTTTCTACAAGAAATCTCTGGAGCACCTCTCATAACTCAAAAACTCTGGCCAGTGATCTACCTTTAGACAGCCATCTCACTTCTGTGCATAAGAAAAGACATGCGTGCTCTGTGTCCATCTCCTCACAGAGCTGTGTGAACAGATGTGAGTTAAGGGCATGCACTTTAATGTGGTTGATAATTTTCATCACATCCTGTGAAATGTTGTTTTGTTCTGGTGACATTTTTAAGCTAGTCAGCATTTTTCTGTGGATGACACAGTGTGGAGACTCACATTCAGAAGGGACTTTTTGACCCAGATAGTGAAACCAGAAAGCCGCCCAGTCATAGGAGCTGTTTTGCCCATGCATATGTAGACAAAAAATGACCTATACAGTTTTCCTGATATGTAGTCATTCAAAGATGAATAGTTCTGCAGCTGTGATGTTGATTGGCAACAAAAGTGTACATAACATATCCTCCTGAGAAATATATCACATACAAACAAGCATTGTTGCCTTGTTGTCAATATCAGTAGACTCTTCAACCTGGACTGCATACCACGGTGAATCATTAATCCTATGTAACAATTGTGCCTCAATATCTTCTGCTATTTCATCAGTTTGTCTAGTTATGGTGCTAGCCAAAAGGGGAACATGTACCACTGTAGCCTCTCCTAAAATTTCAGGGCAAATGTCCTTCACAGCGAGCAGGATCAACTCTTCACCAGTAGTAAAGGCTTCTGAGTTTTAGCACTGTAGTTAGCCACTAAGAACGATGCTGTCAGTGCAGGCGCATTTGATGACGTGGTGGCCTTCAGTAATTGCTTCTGTTCTTCATGTTCACATTTTTTTCTTTGAAAAACTCCAAAGGCTTGTCTTTTAATGCAGGGCACTTGGTTGCCATATGGCGAAGCAATTTTTAAGGTTTCATGGCTTCGTTGGATAGCCGGTCACCACATGTTATACAAAGCAGGCTTGGAGAATGTGAATCACCTGTTGCAATTAACCCATACTTTAAGTAGGACTCTTGGTACTATCTTTTAAATGCAGCTTTCATTTGTTGGCAGTCATAGAGTCTTCTGCTGTCTCATCACAGGGTCTTTCCCCCTTTTCAAAGAAGCTCTCCAGAGATATTTGTTTTCTACTCATTTTTGTCTGGCTTAGCTTGTGGGCTTCCTAAAACTGTGACTGAGACAAGTGCACAGTGCAGGAAAGAGGCAGGGATGGAAGTGGTAAATAAAATAATGGGCAGGCCATGCGTGGACTAAAATATGCCGGATTCTGATATAAAGCCTGTCACCAGATGCAGCTGTACTTTTGAAGTACATCAACTCACTTGCCACTATAGAGCCTGACACCAGCTGCAGCTTAATTATCACTTGCCACTCTCCCATAGGATTTTGATATGAGTCTGCAAGCAATTGCTTTATTATGGTTTCTGTGCAGTCAAATATCTCTGCTAATGATAATCTGTATTTGCAGCCACTCCCCAGTGCTAGCATCACTGCCTCAGGTCCACCTCACCTCAGGCATTAGATTCTCATAAGGAGAGTGCAACCTAGATCCCTCCCATGCGCAGTTTACAGTAGGAAGTTGTGCTCCTATGAGAATCTAATGCTGCTGTTGATCTGACAGGAGGTGGAGCTCAGGCAGTGATGCAAGCGGTGGGGAGCAGCTGTAAATACAGATGAAGCTTCTCTAGCTCACCTGTGGCTCACCTCCTGCTGTGTGGCCCTGTTCCTAACAGGCCACAGATTGTTACTGGTCTGCAGCCCCAGGGTTGGGGACCTCAGGGTTAGAGTATGTCTTTAAAGTCTGATGGTAATCTGAAGAAGTTGCCACAACATGGTGTTTTCTTAATTTTAGTTTATTAATTATAGACATTTTAAACCTTCACTAAGCTACATAAAAGCATTATATATGAATTATATTTTCATTATTGAAAGAATTATTATGAAGTAGCTTATACATAAGAAAACTATGAGATAACATACCAATTGAAGTAAAGTAAAGAAGACAAAGGAATCCAGGTTTAAACCAGTGTTTTCAAAGTTTTGTTATCCATCTTAGCTGGTTGGCAACCTGCAGCATGGTGGATCACATGCACTGCCTAGCTTCAAAGAGATATGTATTCTAATAGAGGAAAGCGCTCTCAGCAAGACTGTAATTTTACCTGCAGGGAGAAAGCAGCAGTATGAGATGGGAAATCAGATTAGTTTTTAGCAAACTTTTTACTATCTTGAGTCCATAACCCATAAATTGATGAGTCTTTTGTACTCAATGCTTTTTTTCCTTTATTGCAAACTTATCAATTCTTGGGCCTGTAATTTCTATGAAGATGGCTCTCCAATCCAAAGTTCTGGTGTCCATTCTTCTTTAGAACCACACACACATTAATATTAACCTATCGGTTTTTCAAATATGCTTTCAAATAGCTAGAAGGACGATGATGAATGTTCCCGACATGAAGAAATGATAAATGTTTGAGATAATTGAAATACTGATTACCTGATCTGTTAACACACCATACATTATATGTATCAAAATATCACTATGTACATCAAGAGTATGTACAATTAGTATTTGCCAATTTAAAAAATACAATTAAAAATTTAAAAAGTAACTTGGGAGCTTCTCTTTACAACCTTGGGTATCTTTATTTCTGTAAAAATCTGAACATGAAACTTCAGTCTTCTTTGATTATATCCTCTTTGTCATTCTGTCCCTGTCCACACATCCATCCAAAAAGATGTCACGTTTTTAAGATTCTGTTTCTATTGTCTTCTGAAGCTGCTCCTTTCTCTTTATCCTCATGACTTCACTACAATTTAGGTCTTCAGTTTTTCATCTTCTAGCCCCAGAA
>NW_012144966.1:19470152-19472562 GCF_000956105.1 Propithecus coquereli
TTTTCGCTTGTTCCCTCATTTTGCACTCAATCTCTGGTACTTGCACATTAGATAGAAAGCGAGGTGTATCACAAAACAGGCCAGTGTGAAAAAGAAAAAAATAATATGGTTCATTATTGTATCTATTCCAGAGTCACTCTAATTACCAAATATTCTGAATATCACTTCTGCCTATGCCAAATTTTACCTGAGGTCTCTTGTTTTAAATTTCAAGTTAAAATTCTACTGCACAGCATGTCCCTATTACTCCTGCCCCCATACATGGCCCTGATAGCCACTAACATTTATACCACTTCTGTAAATCTCCAAGTATGGTTGTGCATCTCATCCATTGACGTTCAGAGCTGTGTGAGATCAGGAGGGTAGTGACTAATATCATCCTCAATGGAGAAAAAAACTGAGATGCTTCTCAACTTGTCTAACATCACGTAACTGGGCAAGTGCTGTAATCTGAACTTGAATCTAGATCTTCTAATACTATTGATTTATAAGCATTGCTTCTCTGTGTCAGTCAAATTGAATTACACACGGTGTTCCCAGAACAATCCCTACTCTTCATCAATCTGCATTTTATAGTACTGTTTGCTTCATCTAGAATCCACTCATTCTAGGTCATCTCACTTACCAAATAAAAATACAGAAAACCAGTAACATTTGAATTTCAAATAAACAACTTAAAACATATGTATGCCCCATTTATTGCATAGGGCTTATTTATGCCAATATAGTATTTGTTGTTTCTTTGAAACGCACTTTTAACTGGGAGGTCTGTATTTTATATGGTAACCCTATGTCTACACGTACTTGTTCTCAGAATCTTATGCATTCTTCAAGGTGATCATAAATTTTACTCCTTTCTTTAAATTTATTCTAATCTTCCAAATGAAATTAATCCTTTTTGTGATTCGTCAAGATATTTGTTTTAGCCTCTATTAATTTCTATATTACATCAAAGTTTATGACTTTTCCTAACTTCCTACTAGACTGCAATGACTTTGATAGGGCTTATTCACCCTTAACTGCAAATCCCTAACATCCTACATATGATAGACATTCAAAACGTTTCACTAAATTGAGTTGTTTAAGATAAATTTTATGTACCATTTCAATTTAGACTGTGTGTATATTAATAACAATGTATTCTCTTAAGAAAAAAAGAAATGTGATATATTTTTAAAAAACAATAGCCTGAAATGTCAAACTATAAAGATTTTTCTATATTTGGGATGTGCATGTTTAATACGACTTATTCTTTCAGCTGCTAACCAGCTAAGATCATCTCTTACCCTGGCTTGCTTTTTAGATATTGAGTATGATTTAACTTTTCTTTAGTTTTCAAATTCTTCTCTGTACCATTCCAATTTTAGTATATGTGCTGCCGAAACAAGCACAGTTTTCAAATCTTTAAATAACTGATTATAATCTAGATGGGAGAGCTAAGTTCATTTTTTTTTTTTTTTGCTTTAACAATAATTGATTATGTTTATCCTATGATCAAAGTAATTTCCTAGATATTGTCAGTGATACTGAAGTACTGAAATGAATAATTGCCACCATTTAATGTTTGGGCACTTTCTGCCATATACTAAGTTAAATATAAATGAAGAAATTACATGGTCCACACTTGTAAAACATTCACATTTGAAGGAAAAATATATATAATGTGTATGAATTCCTTTGATACAAATAATTAAAATGGTAAACTGTAAAAAAATAATTATCTGAGTAGAATAGAATAACTTAGAACATTTTAATAACCTTTAGATTTTGAATATAGACCCAAAATTTCAAGTTATATTTTACACCCATTTTAGAATCTGTTAATTTAGCTCAAGGATATGATAAAACGATATTTGCAAAAATTTATCTAAAGACAGGTTCTCATATAAATACATACACACACACACACACATACAGAGTCAAGCATCACTTAACAATGGGGATGCATTCTGAGAAATGCATCAGCAAGCAATGTTGTCATTGTGCTAACATCATGGAGTGTACTCACACAAACACAAACCTGCATGATATAGTCTACTACAATTATTGCTCCTAGACTAAAATCTGTACAGCAAGTTACTGTGCTGGATACTGTTGACAACAGCAACACAATGTGAAGTGTTTGTGTATTTAAACATATCTAAATATAGAAGGAAAGGTAAAATTAAGGTATAAAACGTGAAGAATGGTACACTTGTTTAGGGCACGTATCATGAATGGAACATGCAGGACTTGAAGTTGCTCTGAGTGAGTCAGCAAGTGAGTGCGGAGTGACTGCAAGGCCTAGGACATTACTGTGCACTACTGTAGACTTTATGAACACTGTATACTTAGTCTACATGAAATTTAAAAATTTTTCTTTCTTCAATAATAAATTAACCTTAGCTTTCTGTCACTTTTTTACTGTATA
>NW_012144966.1:19474112-19477282 GCF_000956105.1 Propithecus coquereli
TCTGCCCTTCCTTTTAGGATATCCCCTATTTTTCTAGCGACTGCCCAGCAATATTACAAAGGTGCAGTTCAGCTGTTCTATGGTTAGAGTTTATCCGTTTTGGTTACACAGTTTTTTCGAAAACTCTTCCTCCTGTTGGAATCATTTCTGCTACTATGTTACATGGAGACTGTTCCCTGTAATTTAGCAACTCAAATTTTTTAACTTCAATAAAGTAAGCAATTGCTCCTGAAATTTTGGCATGAATTTAACCTAGGATTTCTGAGTAAGTAAAGTACATTTTTAAAAATGATTCAAACCTAGTTTTGTTATAACATAGGCACATTTAAAAAACATATTGTACATGCCAATGAAATTTGGAAAAGTAGATACACCAGTGTTTCTAGACACAAAATATATCTTAATGAAATGAAATCCGTTTTATTTGTCATTGTGTTTTTACAGAGGAGATACAGAACAGGCATAACAAAAGAGCTTTCCAGTACTCATAAAAATGTGTCAACCATGTAGTACACAGAATACCTCTATGGGTGAGACGATAGTTCAGTGAGGATGTTGATTCAGTCTGTGGTGTTGACAGAGGCTGCCAACTAACGTACCACTTTGCCAACTGGCACTTAGTATAGTGGCTTTTCCCCCTATGATAATTGCTTATCAACTGGGAATTTCATTTATTCATTGGCACTGTAAATTTAACTTCGGTTTATGAGGCAGGCTCTAATACCTCCAGAATTTTGTCAATGAAATTATTTGAGATTTTTCATTGGAACTGGTGTTTGAAAACATTGCATTGTTGGCTGATTTTGTTCCTCTTCGTTGCTCTAATTGTTTATAAAAATTACACTCCATAAGCTTTTTGAGGAAACAAGTATTTTAATGAGCACACCATTTTAAAAATTGAGGATAATTTAAATGATGTAGGAGCTCAGGCACTAAGAATTTATCTCAAATTATTTTAAACATATCATCTAGCCATCATTGTTTTACTAAATTAATCATAAGTAAAAATTAGAAAGGTTATGCTTTAATTTATGATTGCAAGGATATAATTTGAATGACCTACTAGGGGAGGGACAGGATGCTTGCTTGCACATACCCCTTTCCCCCGACGACAACCCCCAGCCACAATAAATATGCAATATCATTAACTTAAAAATCACAAAGTCTATACATTTAGAAAAGGAGAGAATTATTTCTTAAAAAATAAAGGGTTACAGCCTGCAGGTGGCCATTCTGACAGCCTGGGAAGCAGAACCTCTGGCCAAAGCCATTAGCAGGCACTTTGAAGGAGGAAGGCTTGGGACAGGGATTTATGTTAAATGGGTTAGCCAGGTATAATATTCAACAGGTTATAGGAGGAACCATGAATATTCAGGAGGCTAGTCCTAATGCATGCGTATTGAACAAACATGCATGTAACATATCACCCATGCTCAATTTGGAGTGGAGACTTAACATTTAAATATATTATAATTAGGACCTATACGTCAAAAGGTCTTTTCAGAGCACAGAGACATTGGAGTGCACAGCATCTGTAAAACCAGCCAGAACCAGCTCATGGTTGGTGGTCTTCTTATCAGAAGAAAGTTACTGAAATCAGTTCCTTGTCTAGTCAAAGCTGTAGTTATAGCTTGTGGAACAGAGGGGAGGGGTCAGCATCTGGCTTGTGAAGCTGCAAATTGTTTTCATGTTGCTTATCTTCAGGCCAGTGCTTGCTTAGCTGCTAGAGAAAAAGAAAAATCTTGTGGCAGTTAGAATATTGTTTATTAAGTGTAGGGAGGCTTAACTTAACCTTGTCTGTCATGGCCTTAGGTCCCGTTTATAATTTCATATCTTATTGCCAGAAACAGTCTACTCTGTCAGTCTTAGGACCTCTATTTTGACATCAATGCTGGTCAGCTGTTGTGTCTAAAACCCTAAAAGAAAGAGAGTATAATAAGGTACGTCTGACTTCCCTTCCCATCATGTCTGGGGACTCATTTCTTCAGGTTTCTCTGGGGTCCCCTGAGCCTAAAGGGGGTCTGTTCAGTTGGTTGGGGGCTTATTTTAAGTTTACAGAATGCAAAGGAGTTCTACTATGGCATGGGAGGGGAAGGGTGTAAGAGAACAATCTGCTTAGGTCCAGGATCCTGCATTGATAGGAAAGGGAATTCTGCTACCTCTATGAGAAAAGTGAGAATGCTGAGAAAACTCTACCTTGGAGGCTCAGGCACAGAGGATCTTCCTAAGAGAGCAAGAGAACTGAGAAACTCATTGGGTGCTACACTCTTTGCAATGAGTAAGAAGAAAAAACAGTCTGTTGCCTGGAAATAGGTAAGAAAAGAGAGAGAGAGAGTCCTGCTATGGCAAAGGTATATAGGGCCTATTGGGAATGTAACATGGATACTGATAAAAAAAACCCTTTCAGTATTCCAGGCCTCACATTCTGCACAAAGAAATAGCAGTCTATAACTGAAGAAATTTGAAACCACTGAAACTAACTAGAGTAACAACCAAGTCCAAACTCTGCTCAGCTTCAGACTGTTGATAGATTCAGCTATGATCCTTTTGTACTAACAGCAAGAAACAGAACATGTGTGCATATTTCTGAGTGTAAACATCATTTATTTCAGCATTTATTGTTCATTTAATCACAATATCTGGCCTCCAGTAAAAAATAATAAGACATAAAGATGCTCCTTAACTTACAATGGGGTTATAACCTGATAAACCCATCTTAAATTGAAAATATTGTTAGTAGAAAACGCATTTAAGCTGGGCATAGTGGCTCACACCTGTAATCATACCACTTTGGGAGGCTGAGGTAGGAGGCTGGCTTGAGGCCAGGAATTTGAGACCAACCTGCATAAGAGCAAGACCCTGTCTATACAAAAACATTGAAAAATTAGCCTGGCATGGTGGTGCGTACCTGTAGTCCCAGCTACTCGGGAGGTTGAGGCAGGAGGATAGCTTGAGCCCAGGAGTTTGAGGTTGCAGTGAGCTATGATGATGTCACTATACTCTAGCCTGGGTGACAAAGCAAGACCCTGTTTCAAGGAAAAAAAAAAAGAAAATGCACTTAATATGCCTAACTTACTGAACATTTACATCTTAGCTTAGCCTAGTATACTTAAAATGTAGAATATTTACATTAGCCTACAGCTGGTCAAAATTATAGAGTCTATTTTATA
>NW_012144966.1:19478476-19481556 GCF_000956105.1 Propithecus coquereli
CTTCACTGAGAAAGTCTACCAAATATTTAAAAAAGAAATAAAATAAGTCTACACAAACTCATCTGAGAACTGGAAGAGTAAGGACAAGTTTTTAGATCATTTTATTATGTTGGCTAATGCCATGGTACCAAAAATACAGACCTTGTAAGAAAAGAAAACTATCATGAACATTGACACAAAAATTCTAAACCAAATAACCTAACATCTAACAATATATAAAAAGAGCAAGTCATCTTGACCAAGTAAAATTGATTCCAAAAATACAAACTTGATTCAACTTTGAGAGTTATTCGATATACTTTACTATATCAAAACACTACACATAAAAACCTTATAATCTATAATATCAATAGATGCAGAAAAAACTTGATAAAATTTAACATCAATTTATATTAAGAATGCTAAACAACTAATAATAGATTGGTACTTCCTCGAATTGATAAAGGACATCTAAGAAAAACCTGCAGCTAACATCATACTTAATAATAAAACACTGAATACTACTACTGAATGTGGGAATAAGACAAGCTGTCTAGACTTACCACTTCTATTCAACCTTACCACTTAGGTCAGAACCATTTACATAACCATTATTTTTCTTGAATGTGTCATGAGAAATGAATTTGTAACAAAATAACTGAAACTATGTTGTTAGATGGATGAAATAGTCATCTATACAGAAAATCCTAAGGAGTATACAAAAAATGGTATTAGAGCTAATAAGCAAGTTTATCAATTTCACAGGACATTATACTTTTATATAGTAGCAAGAAGTACCTAAAATTTGAAATATGGAAATGGTACCATTTATAATAGCATATAAGTATAAAATGGTTATGAAAATTTGACAAAATATGTGCAAAACAAGTAAACTGCAAATCATACTATGTTACTGAGAAACACTAAAAATGAGCAAAGTTAATAGAAATCTGTTCTGTGTTCATGTATCAGGATATACTACATAGTGTTAAGATATCAATTCTCTACAAGCTGATCTACAAATTCAGTGGAATCCCAGTTGAATCCCAAATATTTTTCTGTAAATATTGACAAGATGATGATAAGATTATATGAAAATTTAAAAGACCCAGAAAAGCCAAGCAATGTTGAAAATAAGAAAAAAATTTGGAGAACTCACACTATGTATGCTACCTGATTTAAAGACTTATTATATAACTACAATAAACAAGACAGAGTGGTACTGGCTTAAGAACTGACATATGAATTGGAATATAAAGCCAAAGAATTTGGTGATTATATCTTAATAAAGCTGTGGGGAAAAAAGTTAAAAAAAGAACTTCAATTATTACCTTAACATCGTCACAGAAATTAATTTGAAATAGGACATAGATTTAGGATGAGAGCTAAAATTCTAAAACTTCTAAAACAAAACAAAACGAAACTTTGGATTTTGAGTTAGGCAAATATAATATTTCTTAGGATCCAAAAAGTACCAACCACATACACAAAAAATTGATATATTGGATTAGAAGAAAATTAAAAATTTCTATTCTTTGAAAGGCATGACCAAGAAACTAAATAAGAAAAATTAAAAACCCCACACCCAGCAGATTCTTTACCAAGTAATATATTCCAATAGTCATTCATCCTATGAGAATATGTTTAACATCATAAATTATCAAATTAATGCAATTTAAACCACAATGACATGGCAGTTTATATATTAATGGAATGACTAATAAAAGACAATCAATATCAGTGGTTGGCAAGAGTGTGAAGCACCTGGAACTCTCATACATTTTTAGTAAGAATACAAAATGTTATAGCCACTTTGGGAAATAATTTGGCAGTTTATTTTAAAGTTAAATAAGCACTTACCATATCACACAGCAATTCTACAACTAGGTACTTGCCTAAGAGAAATGGAAATACACATACACACTAAGACACACCCAAATGTTCATGGGAGATTTGTATGGGATGGGGGAAGAGACCCGTAGGGTAGCTGAACTGCTTCTCAGACTTTTAGCAGCCCTCTGGCCTTTATTGTAGTTTTCATTCCTCTTTCCAGAAGTCTTGATGCCACCTGCTTCTAGGCTTATTAGAAGATCTTGAGAATAAATTTATCCACTGCTTTCCCTATATTTTCCTTATATGACCAGCTTTAGTCATAGGGATTTTTTTTTTTTAATGAGTTCCCACTTTTTCTTTTACTTTCAGATTCTACAATGTTATTCTATTGTTTCTTTCACTGTCCTATTTTGTATTCCTTTACTATTTAATCTTGTAGACTTATGTCTATCAACAATATCTTTAATGCTGGTTTTTAGAAGAAAACATATTTAAATGTGTGGTTTTGATCCTCCATGTTTAAGTATTTTTAGAGTAGGTATTGTTCTCTCTTTTTTTGAGGGAAAATACAAAAGTCTTCTTGTTGCTGCCAGAGACAATTGATCTGTTAAAGTTTAGGGGAAAAATACTGGGTGAGGTAGATGTGCCTCGAGGAAGGAGGGTGGTTAGATTGCCAAGAAGCCTCACCTGTCATCTCATACCTTAAAAAATTCACTTGGGCTGGCCCTCACTTTGACAGGTTCGGATTATTTATCTTATTAGCACAACGTATGTAGATCTACCTCTTATTTATTCATTTATTTATGCGGTGAATGACTTTTAGCCCTCATCATGTATCAGAATACGGACTCAAGTTATACATGGCAAAAAATGTAAAACCAGAAAGCCAATTTGCTAATTTCCAAAAAGAAATAGAGCTGTCATGTGTACATGTATATTTATAGGAGCATAATCTTTCCCTTTAAGCAGGTCTACGTTGGAAGCCAAATTATGTGTCGAAGTTTGCTGAAGCAGGGCAGGGAAGTCTTATGATCCAGATATTTATTGGCATCTGAATTTGAGAGGACTAGATTTGCCAGAGGACCTGGTGTGATTGAGTCATTGGCAGAGAAGCCATCTCCTTTGGACAGGGCATCAGTGAGCCCTGCCAAAACATGGTTCTCTCCAATGCTTATTTTATGTGTACTTCCACTGTTAACACAACTCTTTGAAAAAATATTTTTTATATTGGCGCTAGACCCTTTCTGCATTTTAAGGTGACTTTCCTT
>NW_012144966.1:19481872-19482991 GCF_000956105.1 Propithecus coquereli
AGAAATTGTAAGTCAATTCATTGTATGCTGAGGACTGTCTGCATAAGAAAACAAAACACAGGAGTAGAACTCATTGCTAAGAGGGAAAAATAGTAAAACAAATAAACAAAACACAACACACTACAAAAAAAGGAGACTCAGAGACAACCAAAATGTTGAAAATGTTAGATAAGGGCTTTAATACAATTATTATTAAGATTTTAAATAATACAGGGTGAAATGCTACCCGGTAAAATACCTTCATGGACAGATGGTAAATTTGAACAGAGAAATGGAAACTTTATTAAAGAGTGCAAAGGAAATGCTAGAAATGAAAAAAAAAACAAAATCAAAAATCCCTTTGATGAAATTATAATGACACTTGACAGAATTGAGGAAAGAATCAATGAACTAGAAAAAAGGTCAATGAAAATTATTTAAAGTGAAAAAAAGAGAAAAAAATAAAACAGAAAACGCCAACAAAATAGGACATTCAAGAGCTGATGGACAATATAAATAAACAGAGGGACAATTAATACATTATAGAATATTCAACAACACAATCAGTTTTCCTAATTGACATTTTGAATGCTAAAGTCAAAAAGAGAAGAATAAATATTTTAAAATGTACTCGTAACATTCACAAAATGGAAAACATTCTGGGCCATGAAATAACTCTCAATATATTCAAAATGTCAAATTCATCCAAAGTATGTTCTCTGAGGAAAAGGGCAGGAAGCTATAAATTAAAAAAAACAACAACAACAACAACAAAACACAATAAATTTACAGAAAATATCTGGAAGCATCTGCAATGATAGAAATTGAACAATACATTTCTAAAGAATCTATAGATCAAATAAAAAATTACATAGTGAAAGAATACTCTAGTCAGATGGATCATGAAAAAATAAAAAGAAAATACTCAGGTCACCAAAATTAAGGAATGCTACTATAGATTCTATAGCCAAATAATAGAGAAATATCAACAACTTAATGTCAATCAATTAAAAAACTTAGGTAAAATAAGATTCCTTGGAAGATACAAACTACCAAAGACTATTTAAGAAACTGTAATCCAAGTAGCTCTATATTTATTAAATAAATTGAATTTATAGTAAAATAAAATTCTACAAAGAA
>NW_012144966.1:19489512-19489842 GCF_000956105.1 Propithecus coquereli
AGAGAAATTCATTTTATTCTATAAAATCCATTATATATTGTTTTAGAGATATCACTGATCAGATAGGTCATTTAGTTACCTCCAATGAAGAAAATATATAATGATTTTTTTTCTATTGAAGCCTCTGCAAATATTGATAGTATGTTCTACTCTACGTTGGGTTTTCAGGTTTTCCCCATATGCATGAGTTTTATTACACTGTTCTCAATATATGATGACACATAGGTGCTATGTAGGGTGACACCACTTACTATTAATGTATCTGTAATTATTACACAGAAAACAGTTAGCAGATGTTTTTGTCTTTAACAAAAAACAGAACAAGAGGAC
>NW_012144966.1:19489892-19490775 GCF_000956105.1 Propithecus coquereli
AATGTTCCTTACACTTACCATATTTATTATAAATTAGTAAATGATTCTATTCTAAAAATTAGAATATGATATTATCTATAATACAAATTAAATTTTACCCCATACAAAAACAAACATGAAATTTGTTTAGCAATATTTTACAAAATGGATTTATCATGCATATTTTAATATCCATATTATAAACACACACAGACATATACATGTAAATATGTGATTTAAGTTTATTTTCATTTTAAATAATGGAAAGTATGAAATAGATATACTGGAACTATGTCATGATTTACTGCTAACATATTTTAAGCATCAAATTAATAAAATTTTGATAAATATCCCAGATTATTTTAAAAATCATAATCTCAAGAAGTGGTAAAAGAAGTATCATCAGGAGAAATCTTTGTATCAGTTAGCTTTTTTGTTTTTAAAAATGTAAGAGAAAATAACTTGATGCATGGATTAGAACTAATAAGATTAAAGTGAAACTTTGGCCTTGAAGCAATATGATTTAAACCTGTGGTCCCCAACCGGCCCCCTATCCACCCCACTGTGGTCTGTGGCCTGTTAGGCACCTGACTGCAGAACTCCATTGGCGTCCCCTCTACCCCATTTTCCCCAACCCCATTCATGGAAAAATTGTCTTCCATGAAACTTAAGAAAACAGGGTGTGGTGGGGTAGGGGGGACAGCAGGAGGCTGAGGTCTGCCTTCCCCCCACCCCCTTCTACAGAAAAATTGTCTTCCATGAATGAAATGAAACTGATCCCTGGTGCCAACAAAGTTGGGGACCACTGGTTTAAACAATAATGCTGTTTACTCAAATTAAGGAAAAACAAACTTGATGATTTGAACTTTCCATTCCTCACAGGGTTTTAATTTAATGCCAATTA
>NW_012144966.1:19492685-19494298 GCF_000956105.1 Propithecus coquereli
GAAAAATTCCTTGTGAGTAGTAATAAACCACAGCCACTTCTAAGTTATTAAATATAATTATCTGCATTGTGGAGCATTTGACCCATTGTTTCTTCTCATTTCTCAAGATATCTTTCATTTTGGCAATTTTGCTACTCATCCAAAACTACCCCAAATGGGTGAGGAGAGAAATAAAAAAAGAGATAAAATATCCGTCAGTTAATTGGCTCCTTCTTAACAGCATAGGAACAGTTTGATGAGGTTTAATATAGTTGTTAAATTGAGAGCTGAGAATCATCTATGATTGACATAACACTTTCTATATTCAAATGAATTACATACAACACATGATCGAAATTTGATTGTATTGAACTGTAATTAGGTTTTTGCTTTATATGAGGATTTTGCTAATCACAGATCATTCTTGTCATGAATTTTTAAAAATTCTGATACTGTCCACATATTTGCTTATTACCTTTTTCTTTTAGGCATTTAAAAGTTGCCCCAAATAATTCTTATTTAAATTTCCTAATAATCAAATCAAAAAGAAATAAATTCTCTCATGGCCGATATTCATCTTCTGCCTTCGTTGAAAACAGCCAACGGCATGTTCTGTTTTGCTTCATTTGGAATAACTCAAGACTTTCCCCAAGGAATATATTTCTTTTCCTCATACTTATACACTTCACTTTTAAATTTACTAACACTGAGTTTAAATTTGCTTTCTTATTAAGTCCACTTCCACTCCACTTCATAATAACTATAAACTACCACTAAGAATTGTCTCCTCTAAGAATGCAGATATTTGAAGTCAGCCGCCATAGCCTTCTGAGTTATTATTTCAGCAAACTATGCATATTCAGTTATTTTATCATTTTTTCTCAAATCAATCCCTACAACCACTTCGCTTGTGTTCCTCTTTTATTATTTCTGTCCTAGTTCTTATTGTATTTTCTTTCAGGGTTAGGAGGTCAATGTGATATCTTAAGTTATCTCCCTGGAGCTGTGCAAAAAGGTTTGGTGACCTTCCAATTCTTTCTTGAAGTGGTGGCTCCCTACCATTTCTTATTAGGATCTATAATAATGTACCAAGAATTCAACAGAAACTCATCCTAGATGAGAAAACAAAGAGCGAGTGGAACCAAAAGCAATTCTTTTCGTAACAGTCACTGAGAACTCACTTTTCCCCCAAAGGATTACAATTGTGAGGAATGATATGATCTATTGGGAAATATCCTTGACAGAAAACTTCTCTGGGATTTCAGAAATGTTTCTAAGTCTTTTGTTTAAAATTACTAAAATCATTGAATTTGTTCTTAGAATGAAAAATGATCTCCTTTCTTCAACCCTACCTAAAAGATAGTATGTAATCAATTTTAAAACTTTAGACAATGTCTAAAGATACAGCTAACGTAGTGTAATTGTGGCTGGAGTTAGCTAGTTCACTTTAAAATATCTTGGTGTCTATCAGGTCAGTCATAGGTGGAACACATTTTCCCTATGCCTTACCTCCCGCAACAACACCCCGCTGCCCCCACCGTACCCATACACACAGACACATCCCTGGATAATAATCTCTCATGCAAACTATCTTAACTGCCTTGACAAGAGAGACTTTTTATTCACCTATTCGT
>NW_012144966.1:19497174-19498214 GCF_000956105.1 Propithecus coquereli
TTATGAAGTTTATTCTATTATTGCAGTGAGCTTAAATATCTCATACAATATCACTCCTCTAATAAGTAAGTCAGCTAGGATTATGATTCAAGTTGCCTGGCTTCAGAGTTTGTATTCCAAGGTTCACTACACTATGCAGTTTCACATTTTAATTTACCTTTTTTCTGAAGATGGAGGGAAAATTAATTGTGTGTTGAGGGCTGTTGGGGAGGGACACAGCATCTTATCTTTTTTAGTCCTGTACATGGGAATTTTAGCAAGGTTCTTCCAGAACACTGAGTTACAACTCAAAACTAGAGAAGACATATATCGGTATGTACAAGTTCTGATGTCATTCTCAGGCCAAATCCAAGTACTCAGAATTCCTAGCTTATGAAAAATATCAGCTCTGCTTTATAATACTTGAGGTTAATTGGTGTATGCCTATCTAAAGAGAAATATGGTAATATACCAGTTATTAGTCATTAAAAGCAGGAGATTGAGGTCAATACCAGATGTTTCCCCGGGGAGAAAAACACAAAACCAAATGCGGCTGTGTCAATGCCAAGGGTCATTCAGGAGCCACAAACTAACGTGTCAAGGCCAGCTCATAAAAATTTCCTGTGAGTTACAAAATCCCAGATCTTTATATAGCCCCTTTTTAATGGTGAAAACTTTTAAATAAATGCATTAGAGATGCTTTGCTGCAAATTAACAAGGTCATAGGCTATCTACAAGGATGCTAAATGTGTCTTTGAAAATTCACTGAGATTTTTAAAGTAACATAAAACTGTAGGCATTCACTTGGACTCTGTTATTGATTAGTGAGCTGGTTGTGCTGAAATATCAACATAGTAATTAGTATGTCCTCTAATTAGCTCAAACTCCTTCTGCCTCCTCTCTTACTTTGAGTGTTCTTTGGCAATACAAGAGTGTAAGAGGTTACAAACATAGAACCCCTTATAATTTTGCTATCATTAAGTCTGTTTGATCCAATTATAGCTTGTAAAGGAATGGTGACTTCCTTGACTCTTTTCCTGTTACCCTAAGGCTTAATTATG
>NW_012144966.1:19498264-19499484 GCF_000956105.1 Propithecus coquereli
ATTTATTATGTGTAAATATATTTTTTATTGTGTTAGAAATTGTTGAAGGGAGACGTTTCCTTAGCAGTTTGTTTCACAGCCTGAAGCAGCTATCAACCAACATATCCACGAGGAGAAAAAAGTGGTAGAAGCTTTTAATTGTACTGACCACTAAATTTTTTGAGAGTCAACAGGCTGGCAAAATTTGAGATGATTTTCTACCATCTATAAAACCTCTGGTGCTAAACAGACACCTGAAATTGATGACACATATATGTTTAACATCTAAAATGAAGCAAAATTTAAACATACTGCCCTGAAAATACAGTTAAGTAAAGTCTGTTCTATTCTATTTTTAAGATTCCTCCAGTAAGACAAGTCTAAATACACAAATATCCATTGTGTAAGATTACTTGAAGAAGAATCTAAAGTATGATCTTCCTGGCCCAAATTCCATCAGCATCCCATTTTATAGTTCTTGTGAATAACCACACAACCTGAGTGGGGAAACTGACAGTGAATCACTGCATACTACTTCAAGTAGCAAAATTGTAATATTGAGGTTTTAGATGCCTAGGTGTGTATGGAAGGCAAAGGAAGAGTCCTGGTAATGGTACATAATTAATATCAGTGTCTATTGTGTTGTCTATCCATTCACTGCAGGAGAGATTTGACCACGGAGTACATGGGCATTCTACTTTAATTTAGTAGAGCTCTACTAACAGCATGCCCACGGCACCACCAAAATGGCTGGCAATCATTTACACAACCTACCCTCTGTGTGCATATCTCATAGGCATATTTTTATTCACATCTCAGTGGATCTAGAGTGGGATAAGTGGAAAGTCATATTATGTTTATTAGTGAACACCTTATCTGGACAAATCTCTTCTAAATTGAGAAAAAATAGACAAATAAAATAATGTAGTCTATGATCAGAAGCTACTGAATGAAATTATTAATAAAAGCATACCCTGAAAACTTTCATGGCACACATACTATTTATGAAACAGAAATAAAAATCAAAAGCTATATGGAAAATGTAAGTTAAGAATAATGAACAAGATGAATTTCCATCTGTGGCTACGGTGAAAATGGAAGTGAAAGAGATGAAAAGAAAAGATTTTTAAAAAACAACAAAATTAATAGAATAATGAAAAATCAGCGTTGGAGAATTTATTGAGTATCGCTGATCCTGGAGAAAAGGGATCACTATGAAATGACAAACTTGAAAACATTTC
>NW_012144966.1:19501441-19502868 GCF_000956105.1 Propithecus coquereli
TCATTTTTTAAATAAAAGGGGAAATAAGTACAATATTTTATTTTTTTTCAGTACTTTAAGCATGTCAAATGCAGCAAAGCTTGGGTAAAGAAATACTAAGGTTATTAATAGAAGTGGAGTGCTTTTGTATTTTGAAAGACATAGAAGTTAAAATGACACAAATTACATGGCTGTGATGACATATGTTTATTTGTAGCATCATTTTTCTATGCAAGGTGGCAGAGCATGTAGATGTTAAGTTAGGCAGGAAAATACTGAGTACAATTCTTATGTGGACTTGATGCATTCAAGGACTTATTTATATGTTTTCATTTCCCAAATCGTGTTCCACAGAGCATACTGCTTTGAGACATTTGTGAAAAAGAGCAATTCACGGTCAAGCATTGTTAAAAAACACTGAACTCTGTGTACTCAGCCTGGAGGGTCACAGGAACATTAATATGTTAAAGGCTATATGAAGTACTACAGTAATGAAAACTTGTTAGTTCACTGACTGATTCTCAAACATATTTTATTATTTGAATACTTTTAAAACATAACATTACAAAAAAATAAATGTAGAATACATTTGTGAAATGCTGATATAAAAGATGATCCCATTATGTTTTCTAGGATATGAGAAATACTATATATTAGTATTTATAAGAATGGAAAATCATGACTGATAGTGGTTTTAAAAGTAAGAAGTTATAAGTTTGCATTAGGTTCTAGAATTTTTCTTTTTTTAACCATTCTGGCAGATAGTCTTCTAGCATATTCTTTGAAGTTTCCTGTGAAGTGTAACTCATGGTTATTCATTCATATTTGCTTTTTGGCATACACAGCCCCAGCTCTGATTCTTAGTTTGGTTGCTTCTAATATTGAGTTGGGATGCATCTTTCCATAACTTCCCATTTTTCCTAACTCTACTCTCTATTCAGAGGAGTAAGTGATCCAGGAGAGAAATCATCCAAGATAATAGGTTGATCTTGATGCTCAGCTTTTGTGGATTAGAGGACTAGGTTGGAAAAGGTCTATCCAAGATCAACTAGTGAATGATATGAGAAGCTATTTTGGTCCGTCTCTGTAGAAAAGTGGCTAACAGGAATCAGGGAGTGCTCTTCAGCAAATGAAGAATGGTGGCCTCTTCCAAATTAAGGTGAGTTAGGAGTGAGCAAAGAGGAGTTTCTTTAGATAGGCAGAGAGGCTCTGTAGCCCCAAATTTAACCTACTTATTAATCATTTGATGACTTTTGCAAAGTGAAGATTCTCATTCGCTAGTTTGGAGTTGGGTCCAAGATCCTGAATTTCTAAAACTCTTGCAGGTGGTGCCAGTTGGACCTTTACCAACCTCCATCATTCTAAGAGGTTGGTGTGTAAGAGTGTTTTCATGCTTCACTCTGAGTGGCAAAGCTCTAGGAGACCTGCAATTTTACTGGCTAAGGAGA
>NW_012144966.1:19504083-19505131 GCF_000956105.1 Propithecus coquereli
TTGAAAAAAAAAAAAAACACTTACTTTTGAGTTGGATAGACTTAGTGCTGGCTCTGTTTCTTAATAATAATAGTAATAACAGTTAATAGTTAATCAGTGTTTATTATGAACCAGGTCTGATCTAGGTACAATACATCTGTTTGCATGACCTTAAACACATAACTTAATTCATCTACATTCTTGTATTTTACTACTTCTTATTATTTGATCTCCTTCATGCACAAAAAGAAAAACCATTTTCTACACAAACCATCCCGAGTGACTTTCTCTTCAAAGCTGTAGCCTCTGCACCGCTGTGGAGACACAGTTTCTTAATCCCCCCGGTTTGAGCTGCTCATTGCCGCCATTTCACATTCCACACCATGGACCCAGAGCTGTCTCCTTTTAGATATTTCTAAATAGCACAGTCCATTGTTAGATCTAAGCTTCTGGATAATTACCTTAAATATGCCCTTGTTATAACTGTCTTTTGATCTTATACTAGGGTTTTGTAATTCCTTTATAAATGTTATCAAACCACTGCCCTTTAAGCAACTATGGAAAGGTTGGCAACTTTGCAACCTAATTTTGAATGTTTTAATTATTTTCTCATAAAGCACGAAGTTGTAGTCTCAAAGCGTAAGACAATATGGGTGCTACATCTAAAATATGCTCCAGTGACGCATCTAACTCTAGAGTCAGGGCAACCGAGAACAGCGCATAAAAACAGCTGCAAGCAATGGAGTCTTAAGTGCAAAAGGAGAACGGCCCCTTCTTGGAAGGCAGAATTCATTTTTAATTTTTCTTTTTCTCAAGACACCTGAAATATAATATATTTATAAGCGTCGGCTGGATTGCTCTCTGATTTCTCCTTCCCCTTTAATTTGTAAATTAATTTAATGTAGGCTCTCAAGAGACAGAAGAATTTTCTGAGCCATCCATGCAATTACCTATCAAAGTTTGAATTATAAAATGACATTGCTACAGGTTGTAAAAACAGGCAATTCTTTTAAAAATTAAAGAAGATCAAGATACTAACATAACAATTATATAATGACACAATTTAAAG
>NW_012144966.1:19506992-19507690 GCF_000956105.1 Propithecus coquereli
CATTTAAACTGTCAAAAATATTTGTCATTTTTCTGAAATAATGGAATACTTTTTTGCAATCATTTTTTGTAATACTTTTACAACTTCCCTGAACTTCCTCTATTCTTTTAAATTAGTTTTTAATTGACCACAGTGAAGGAAACAAGAAAAATATCCTCAATATGCATTGAATTCTTTATGTCATATTAAGCTCTAAATAATTTTAGGAACTGCGGAAAGAATTATAATCACTTTTACTCCTTCTCAGAATCATGAGTACACTGGCTGCACAAAGCATTTAGAAGGTTTTTGGATTTGACTTCAGGGCTGAATTGTCTTTTACTTAATTATGCTTTATTCCTCTTCTCAGCAATACCAGAAGGTGTGAAGGTTTGGGGTCCTTAGTAAAAAGCAATATGCCTACCACATGCAAGGCCTCAAAAATGATTTTCAGTGAACATATGACTGAAGTAACTAAAAGAAAACAAAATAAAGCCTATACCCATTCTTCCAAAGTCATAAGGAAAGCCTCTGAGGTGAGCATTCTGACAATAATATGGATCGAGGATCTATTCTATGTCTACTTAGGTTAGAAGACATGCACCCCAAGTGGGAACATGTGCTCAGTACCGGGAAAGATGGTCTCACTGTCTTCCACTGTAGTCAGGATATGGCCCTAAAATCTGTAGTGAGTATCTTTTGTTTGGTTAAGATGTTAG
>NW_012144966.1:19509755-19511031 GCF_000956105.1 Propithecus coquereli
TGCAATCATTCTATCTGTGCTTCCTCAGTTGTTGGGTGTTTAGAAAGCAGACGATCTGCCTTTCATTTCTTGTCCCTGGATCAAAAGCAACTGAGCCTGAGCAGCTATATTCAGAAAACTTCATCCACATATAGACATAATTTATACAGTGACGTTCTGGGTTTTGAGACAACGCTTTAAAGATATGAGACTTCTTGGGGAAGGTGGGGTGTATTTTGCATTTAGGAGGCAACTTGTGTCCAAGGGTGGACAATGGTAGAGTGTTTCCAAAGATCTGTGCATCAGTCCATTACATCCTGCACATCTCCTTGCTATGTGAATTTGCTACATCTCCTGTAAATGAGTGGGATATACTTCCCCTCCTTTTGAAGTTAGGCAGGTCCTGTGGCTTGTTTCCACCAATAGAATGCAGAGGGAATGAGACAGTTTCCATTTCCCCCTTGCATTTTCAATCAGCTACCAGATAAAGAAGCTTAAGCAAGCCTATTTAATGATGGTAGGGAGAAGGAGGGTGGTTATGGGGAAACTCAAATCTAGCTCACAGCTGAGTGCAGCAGTGTGAGTAACTTCAGATAACACTATGTGAAGCAGAAAGCGGAACTCATTAGTTGAATACAACTAAGTCTTGGAGAGGTTTACTTACATAGTTTCAAGAGATAACTGAAAAAGATTAATCTGTCATAATCTTGTGAATAGATGATGGGGGTAGAAAGAATTTGTTTCCCTTTTTTTATGTCTCATATATCACAGACAGAAATATTTTTAATACCAGATGACAGCAGAAATTTTATGGGCATTATTACAGAGAGGATCTAAAAACACTCAGACAATAGTATCACTAATTTTCCTTTCTATTGTTTATTTAGAAACCAATTACCATACTATTTTGACAACTAAACTGATTATTTTAGTAATTTCGTTGGTATAGCATCCACATCCATTTCCTTCCTAGTATACTGAAAGATTATCCCATTTATATGACTTAGCTTGGTTCTTTAATCCCAAACTAATTATTTCATTTTATCTTTATTTGCCATCTGCTAGTCCAAGCACTAAGCAATTCAACTTCTTCAGAGCCAGGCCTAAATATTGTTAGTATTTTTTTTCTGTTTTAATCTTACCTTTTAAACAACTATGAAAATATGTTTTAAAGTAATGAAAGAATGTTGCATTTTACTGTAGCCCTAAACTGCAAGTTTTCAGTAGCTGCCTATTCCTAAAGTAATGTTAAAGAATCCCAAGATTACAATTGAAACAGGAACTCAGTAAGTAAGAC
>NW_012144966.1:19514906-19515552 GCF_000956105.1 Propithecus coquereli
TAAAAATTTAGAATACTGTCTCATTAACATTGCATTATTACCCTCTCTCAGCACTCATGGCACAATTTTATTTTGCTTGTCCCCTGTATTCACATAGATTAAATATACAGAGGAATCTATCATCTAGCCACTATAAAATATGCTACATATAATACAGTAGATTATAGAATAAGGTGCAATGAGAGCCCAGAGGAGGCCCGAGAGATGACTAAATGGCTTTATAGAAGAGGCACTATAACTGCACTAGAGCAGTAGTTCTGTATGTGAGAAGCACGTAGAGAGTCTGATAAGAAAACACGTGAAAGCCCAAGACATCTCTCAGATTCATCAAGTAAGAATCATTTTGTATGGAGCAAGGGGGCCTGAATGATGGTATTTTTAAAATCTCCCCAAGTGATTCTTATAATACAGTTAGAATGAAGATCATTACCCCAGCAAAACTCTAATGAGTACATAATGAACCACATAGGAGATGTTTATTACAGCATTATTTATAATTGCAACAAATTGCAAATGAGCTAAATATCCACCGATAAGCGTATGGACATTTCTAGACAGAAATTGTGCCCCTCTCCCTCAAAATCCAGGAAACTCAAGTACTTTAATGTGGCTGGAATGTGGCTGGTACATATGGGGGGAGTGGAGG
>NW_012144966.1:19527382-19528585 GCF_000956105.1 Propithecus coquereli
GAGGGAAGGCATTCTGTCTAATCTGCCATTACATTGCTCTATTGGGTTCTTGGCTTTAGTTATTATATTGTTACATATGAAATTTCTATTCGCATTCCTTTTATATATTCCCATTCTTTGCTGAATTTCTATATTTTCTCCATTTTATTCAATGTATTAATAGTAATTTCTGTTGTTATAAAATTTTTATCTGATATTCCAATACCTGGATCTCCTGTGGCGTTATTTATATTATCAGTTTTCTCTCCTTTTCCATTTCTTCCTTAGTTCTCTGTTGAGTCTTTCGTAAGACTTAACTGAAAAACCAGAGTATTTAACTAACCCTCCTTCTTGAGATCCTGCACTCCTGTCCTTGTCTTACAGAAGTGTGGGATTGCCAACTCTGTTCAGCTTTTCAGCTACAGCTAAGGCAAAAGTAAATTTCCATACTGAAGTCAAGGATTGAGGTGATTCATCAGTTTTATAATATTTTCTGTAAGGGATGTTTTATTTACAGTTTGTTTTTACTCCTTTGGGGGACCCATTTTAAATCTAGAGTTCATTACCAGAAATGCTTCTACCTTGATGGGTCCTGAACTCCAACTTTTGCTTCTCCATTTCTGTGAGTTGCCTGTAAGCACTGCTCAGATGGTTAGATGTCTGTGCTACCATTTGAAGTGGGAAATGCCTCTGCAAAAAGGTAGAGAAAAGGTAGCACCAAATACTGGACTCACAAATCTGGACTTTCTCTTCAAGATCTTGACATTTTTTAACTTGGCTAACTCGGTGCTTTCTGATGGCTTCAGTTACGTATAATTAACTCTGGTTTTCTTTATATATGGTGGCAGGATCTGTCAGGTAAAGGCTAATCCACTTTAGCTAAAAGCCTTTATATTTATCACTAATAACATTATGTCATAAAGATAATAACTTAATTTCTTCTAAAAGTTTTGTTTTTATCATTGAGGTTTTTAAATTAAATCTGGAGTTTATATTTTACAAGGTATAGATAAGGATATATTGTAATCACTTTCCATATAGACCTCCAATTAAACAGGCACAATTTATTGAACAATTCATCTTTTTTCCTACTTCTGAGTAATTCTTCTGCTGATATACACAAAGTTTTCATTAAAGTTTGGGTTTGCATCTGTTTCTTTATTCAGTTTCATTGGTCTAATAATCTCCTCCACAGTGTTTGAAATACTCTGTCCTTTGTATTGA
>NW_012144966.1:19528635-19530314 GCF_000956105.1 Propithecus coquereli
TTATTCAGAAAAAAAAAGTCTCTGAATGATTTCTTTTCTCTTTTTAATTTGGTTGTCAGAGTTAGACTTTATAAAATCTTGATGCTAGTCCTTTATCATTCATAAGTGCTGTAGTTATCTTTTGCAAACTAAGAGTTACCTTTTGTCTTTGTTTATAGAATAAAATTTATTAATGTTTTCTATATCACATTTTGTCTGGCTTAAGACATTCTTCCATAAAATAATATCATGATGATATTATACTATATTTACTTAATTTCAAAGTAGACATTTATGTTGAAGAATAATTAAAACAGTGTGGAGTTTGATGGATTTTCAAAAAATGAACATACCTCTTTTGACTACCATTGGATCAAGAAATAGAACATTGGAATCCTTCCCTCTCACTATTCTTTTCAGTGTTAACTACCATTCTTCTTTTTAGTTAAATAGATTAATTTTGTCTATTTTTGAACTTTCTATAAAGGGAATTATTTAATAAGTATTTTTATGTCACTGATCCTGGATCATTTTCCTCAACGTTATTTTTGTAAGACTTTTCCGTTTGTTTGTAGCAGCAATTCATTCATTTAATCACTCTATAGCTGCGGTCTCCGACTCCCCGGGCTGCGGACTGGTACCGGTCGGTGTCCTGTTAGGAACCAGGCTGCACAGCCGGAGTTGAGCTGCGGGTGAGCAAGCAAAGCTTCATCTGTAATTACAGCTGCTCCCCATCGCTTGCGTCACTGTCTGAGATCCGCCTTTCTTTTTTTTGTTTGTTTTCTGACTACTCAATAGATTTTTTAAATGGACAAACAAAAATTGTGTATATTTATGGTGCACTTATGGTGATGTTTTGATATATGTATATGTGGTGTGGGTGACAATTCCCCCGTGGTGCTTCTGCACATCTGGAATCAGCTTTTCGGGAATTTCTAGAAAACAACTTGGAAAATACAGTGTCTTCCTTGAGGCAGAGAGAAGATCTGTTTTCTGACCAGGTAATAATAATATAATGTCTTGGGAAAAGGTTGGCCACATTTGCTGGCACCCTTCTTATAAGATTGAGGATTTCCTTACCTTGGATTCCACTCTGTGATGCATCCAACTGCTTGTATAGGCTTCACCTGATGAGGCATTTTGTTCTGTAGGAACTGAGGATCAGGGAATAGCTACAAGCGACATTATTCTGTCTATTGCTATTGTGGTGAGTAATGAACTGTCCTTTGGTCTTTGACCCAGAAGCTTTTTGCCTCTACCAGTATTATCATAGTTTTATTTATTTTCTTATATATTTTAAGACTATGTTATTTAGTACATTCGCGTTTTGGAATTCAATAACTTCTGAATTGGTTGACACCTTTATTGTTTTAAAATGCACTTCTTTATCTCTTATACTGTTTGTCATCTTATTGTCTATTTTGTCTAATATTAATTTCAGCATATAATGGGTTCTTTTTTTAATCAAGCATAATTTACGTTTATTTTTAAACTAGGATAGTTATTTTGTTTGCACTGAACAGAGTTATTAAGAAATTTCTATTTAAATTTACCATTTTACTCTTTGTTTTTTGGCTTGAAATACTTTTTATCATGTCATTTCAGTTGATCAAGCTTTTAATTGTTCTTATTTCACATATCCAGTCTGACAATTTTTATCTTTTACTTGGCACATTTACTATAATTGCTCATCAATTTGT
>NW_012144966.1:19542519-19543741 GCF_000956105.1 Propithecus coquereli
TCTAGTCTGTCATAAAGATGCCAACCTGAGCTGAAATTTCAGACACTCTGTTTGGGAAATGTTAATGCAAAAAGATCTTCTTGGTACCTATGTGTACTCTTTGGCCTGTGCATCGTTAGGGACTGGTGATTCTTCCAAGAGTTACATGGAAGATGTCAAGCTCTTCTATATGGCTCTCTGCAGCGGTGGTGGGGATCCCAAAAGGCAAATCTTGCTTGGGGTTAAGACTTTTAAAAATGGGGATTATTTTTCTTCTGCCCTTTCTATTCCAGGAGGCCTTTCAGCTGGGATAGAATTCTTCAGGAAGTGGGGAAGGTAACAAGCTTAACTGCAGAAGGATGAAATAGAAAAAAAAATGTTAATAAATCTGGAGGAATCTAAGGCTGAAGACACCATGTGGTTTCAAGACGCCATCTTATCAATATGATTAGAAGTACAAAATTCAACATTTCTGTAAAATCTTTATACCATCTAAAACCTTAGTAACTTCACATTTATTAATTTACATTTATTTCCCTCTTCTGTTTCCCAATAGTGTTTAACTGAGAACCTTTGAAAACACTAAAGTAGTGCTGGAGGTTAGCTGGGAATTACATACAACTTCATAGCCTTAATTAGAAGAGCAGCTTTTACATACAGGTAAATACCAAAACTCTACAGTTTTAGGGAATGAAGCTGAAAATAATAAAACGATCTTCCCTCTGTTAAATTAATTTTAGACTAAAGCTGCCTCCTTACATATTTTAAGTTTGGGCTAGAGGTTTCTCTGGACATAGTGAACTGTAACCTACAGATGTGTAAACAGACTGAAACCTACTCTTGTACCAATTACTGAGTTTCGGCCAATCACAGGTGGCCAACTGTTCAAACCATATTAAAATAAGGTAAATGTCGAGCTGCAACCAATCCAGCTGTTTCTGTACCTCATGTCCATTTTCTGTCACTTTCTTTTTTCTGTCCATAAATCCTCCTGGACCACACGGTATAACCAAACTTATTCTGATTTGGGTGGCCGCCTGATTTGCGAATTGTTCTTTGCACAGTTAAACTCTGTTCAATTTAATTTGTCTAAAGTTTTTATTTTAACATCTCCCTGACCAAAAATATCCACAAGTCTAGAAAGAAAAAAGGGGACAGATAACACATTAAAAATACACACAAAACGAAGAATTAATCAGCAGTGAAACTGCAAAAAGAAAAGGTAGCAGATCATAACCTCAAG
>NW_012144966.1:19543791-19545981 GCF_000956105.1 Propithecus coquereli
TAAAGAAGATTTTGCCTTACCTAAGAACAAGAAATTTTATTACTGTAGTTTTTTTTTTAAACATTTATAATTTTAGCTCTTACATTTATGTCTGTGATTCATTTTGAGTTAATGTTTTGTGTATGGCAGGAGGAAGGGGTCCAATTTTACTATTTTGCATATAGATACACAGTTGTCATACACTGTTGAGAAGATTATTCTTTCTGGTTGATTTGTTTTGTCACTCTTGTCAAAATTCAACTGACCATTAATCTAAGAGTTTATTTCTGAATTCCCAGTTCTATTCCATTGAGATATATATATCTTTATGCCAGTATTACACATTCTTGATTACTGTAGCTTTATTTTTTTTTTTTTTTTCAAGTTGAGTAGTGTTAGTCCTACAACTTTGTTTTCTTTTCAATCTTATTTTGGCTTTTTAAAGATTGTTTTGCATTTCCATACAAGTTTTAGGATCAACTTGTCAATTTCTGCAAGAAAGCCTGCTGGGATTTTGATGGAGATTGCATTTAGTTTATAGATCAATTTGGGGAATATTGCTATCTTAACAACACCATTCAGTTTCCTGATCCATGAACATGAGTTTTTTTCCATTTATTTGTCTTCTTTAATTTTTTTCAGCAATGTGTTATAGTAGTTTTCAGGTTATAAGCTTTGTATTTGTGTTACATTTATTCCTAAGTATTTTTATATTAATGTAAATGGATTCTTGATTTTATTTTTGATTATTCATTGATAGTATGTCAAAATACAGTTGATTTTGTACATTGAAATTTTATCCTGCATCCTTGAAGACTTTGTTTATGGGTTCTAAAATTTTTTTGATTGGTTCTTAAACTAGTTTATATATAAGATCTTGTCATCTATAAATAGAGATAGTTTTATTTAACTTCATTTTGCAAAGATATTATTATTCCCAATATGAAGTAGAGCAAGTGAGAGTTACAGGACTCATATGAGCACTAGTAAATAGCACAACTGAATTTGGATGTATCTATTTGCTATCAAAGTCTTTATTCTTAATAGATCTCTAGCATAATAGCAAGATGAAGAATCACTGTAGTATTTTAAGATCCACAAAAAGAATCTTATCCTTGGAAAATAATACATTGATTATCCACTGTATGCTACTGTTTCAATTGTTCATACTTTCATTAAATTTGAAACATTTTTATAATGCTAAGAGTGGGGAGTACACATCACTCATAACTATTTCTCTGACCACTTAGATTTTAATTCACGTACTTACCACTACATTATTTAGTTCACAAACTCTTCCATCCCACTGGTATAAACATTTCTCTCCCTCTTCCTTTTTCTTCTCCTCTGCTTTCCCATCCTTCTTCTCTTGTCCTTCTCCTTCGTCCTCACTTTGTTTTCAATGTGGACATTTTAGTGGATCTGAGACCTGCTTTTTTAAAACAAAGTATAGTAACGCACACAACAAACAATTTTTGAGACTTTAATGGGATATTTACCCAAATTGTTTGTAGAGTGGCCTTCTTAGTCTTTTACAGTTTTGCAAGGCAAGCCAAATTAACAACTTTGATATCTTCATGAACACAGAAATTTATATGCCATAGTTCCCAAGATTTCACACAATCTATTAATACTTCTGAAAATTACAATACAGATGAAGAAAATACGTTTTCCTTGACTGGAGGTCATTTCTCCAACAGGTCCTGTCTGCATGTTGATGAGTGGAGTGTGGGAGGAATTACACAGGACATCTGTCTCGAGGCCCAGGTTCTGATTCTAGCCCATCCATAAAGTTATGTGAATTTATAAAACACAGAAAGGAAGTATATGATTTTTCTTGTAACTTCAAAATTTAAAATTCTCTTTTCATTACATACTCTGAATCTGCTTTCAAATTGTCTTTATAATGTACAGAATAAGTATGTCCCATGCATGTATGTGTGTTATTTTTTAAATTGGCCCATAATCACTATAGAACAGATACTTTCAGTACACAAATATAAGCAGACTTCCGAAACAATGGTGTTTTATGGTGAAAGTCAATGCTGATAGAAACCTGTTTTTCCCTGCTTGCAATCTGCCCTCCACTTCTGCCAATTATCAGATCTCCATTTTTTTTCTACCCCCAAGAGAAACTTTGGAGACTGCTGACCAGGGATGTAACATCCAGAAAAGACCAAAAAAAACATGGGCTGCTTTACTAGATATTTA
>NW_012144966.1:19548093-19549181 GCF_000956105.1 Propithecus coquereli
GAAACTACAAAAAGAAAAGGTAGCAGATCATAACCTCAAGAAAATTTTTTCAGGCACAAAATGCTTTAGATAATTTGATGAAGACACTTGGAACTGATGCAAACTTTCCCTTCCTGAGACAGTAGTTTGGTTTTCGAGGAAGAAAATTAGAGAACTGTTGGCATATTTCATCAACAGTCCTATGTCAAAAGGATTAATAAAGGATGCATGGATAGACCGCAAATAAATGGGATATTCCTCTCCCCACCATGGATAAACAACATTTAATAATTCGAAGAGGCACTAAGGTAAAATGTAGGATTATTTTTTGCTATTGTTTTCCTCTAAGCCAGGTTCTTAAAAATAGCAAAGATTTACTCCCGCATGGTACAATACTACCTAATCTAGAGGAATTAAATCCGAAGACAAGAGCACAGCACAGAGAAGACAGTCTATTCAAATTATTTCTGTAATAAAGGAGGCAAAGCTTCTACACTCAACCTCACCAAAGATGACTTTAGTTAATGGGACTTTTTAAATTCTCTAACTAGTATCATTATCTGCATATATTAAGACCATGTATGTTACAAATCCAGGAACATCAATGTAAAATTAGACAAACTAATAACATAGTTCTCTTTGTTTGTTTGTTTGTTTGTTTGTTTGTTGAAACAGGGTCTTGCTCAGTTGCCCAGGCTAGAGTGCAGTGGCATCATTATAGCCCACTGCAACCTCAAACTCCTGAGCTCAAGAGATCCTCTTGCCTCAGCCTCCCAATTAGTGGGCTATAGGTACGAGCCATTATGCCTGGCTAATTTTCCTATTTTTTTGTAGAGTTGGGGTCTCACCATGTTGCCCAGGCTGGTCTCAAACTTCTGGCCTCAAACTATTCTCCCGCCTTGCCTCCAAAAGTGCTGGGATTATAGACATGAGCCAACATGCTGAGCCTTATGATAATTCTTGATTGTGGACAGTTGCAAAAGGAACATACAAACATCAAGATTTTTTAAAAAATCACCAATAATTGCTTAGAAAATAAGATTGAAATATTCATTTTTAAACAGCATGATTATTATATAACTGGGAATTATTTTTTTCAAAGTATAAGA
>NW_012144966.1:19550701-19551936 GCF_000956105.1 Propithecus coquereli
TATTGTGTATTATCTCTTGTCTTGTTATGGAAACTGCTGTTATTGATAAGTGAATGCTCAGTTCTGAATCTTGATCTATGTATCTAACTATCATCTCTGTTTGCTATTTTGTTTTATGATGACAACAATAATTACAAGAATACAAATTATTCAAAAATAAAATAACACAAGAATTATGTAGGGTTCGTTAAAATTGTAAAGTTTGGTAAATTATCCTAATAATTTTCCAGTAATGATTTGTACATTTTTATTGGCTAGTTTATAAATCACTCTATCCAATTATATTCTTTGATGTTTAACTAGCAGATTACACATTATTAAAAGAAAGAATGTATGTCGCAAAATTTTTCTTTCGTCTTTAGAAATATTTGTGAAAACTAGTTTAATTTTAAAGTATGCTTTACTTTGCCTTTTTAATCTACTGACATTTTAATATAACACTGATATCCTATTTGTGACAACAAAGAAGTTATCAGAAAAATACAGCACATTTCAGGGGGGAAAAATGGACAAAACAAAACAAAATTAGAATGTAAGAAACATGAAAAGGAGAGCAGTTGAATCATTTTAGAACAGCTGGCACAGAAGGTTCAACAGAAAAAGCTCCTTCAGAGGCAGATTTAGACTGTTTATTTCATCTCTTCTTTTACTTATTTATATATTTTTCAACAACAGATGGATTAGGACTAGCTGTGTCCCCATGCATGAATGTTTTATATAAGTGTGTGATGTTCATTTTGGCGAGGTACAACCGAGCACTTTCCATTTCACCTGCCAGGTGTTCTTTAAAGTGTCTTTTAAGATTGACTTTTAAGTTGTCATGTTCTTGCCTATAATCGAACCTGGAGTTATGAAAGAAAAAAAAAACCTTATTTCTTTGAAATTCTGTTTTGCTCTTGAGCTCACTGTCTGAAGACTTGTACTTACCAGAAAGTTGGGCATTGGAGACCTTGCTTTTTATTTTTTGAGTTTAAAGTATTAACTCCGAAAAGAACCTGTATCACCTCTTCACAAAAATCATAAAAATGAAGCTGCTGGGAAAATATCTAGTGATTTTTTTTCTTCTGGATGTACATTTTTATGGTCACCATTGTAGTAGCAATTTGATATTTCCAAAAAAGACATGATTTAGGCTAATTTCCTTTCAAATACCATTTATAATTTTTATTTATTTATTTATTTATTTATTTATTTTGGAGGTTGGTGGTGATATTTTATGTTTTGTGAACAAAGTG
>NW_012144966.1:19552871-19563077 GCF_000956105.1 Propithecus coquereli
GGCTAATTTTTTCTATATATGTATATTTTTTTAGTTGTCCAGATCATTTCTTTCTATTTTTTAGTAGAGACGGGGGTCTCGCTCTTGCTCAGGCTATTCTCGAACTCTTGACCTTGAGCGATCCACCCGCCTCGGCCTCCCAGAGTGCTAGGATTATAGGCCTGAGCCACCGTGCCCGGCCTTCTTACCTTCTTTTGGTAGCAAGTAAGTTGTCTATTAGAAGAGGTTTCTTTTCTTTTTTAACCAAACAGAGAAAAATACATTTAAGTCTATAATCTATACTGAATTAACTACCATCCCAATATTGACAACATCCACAGTAATTTTGTCTCTTTGAGTCTTTTGATTTCTATACATGCCGTCACTGTAATGGGATAAAGTATAAAATTCTGTTAATCAGAAATCTGTATTGGCTTGGTGCACTAATGCAATCATTAGCAATTTCCACTAAAATATCCACGGACATGTATTCGCACGCATACGTATAGATTCACTCACCAGTACGATGCTGGAAACTATGATGGAAAGGTAATCTGTTGCCAAATTCTGAGAAAATTCTCCATTTATGAGGCAGATAAAGCTAATCTGAGAAACTCTTTCCCAGGTATACTTAGACTGTTCATGATAAAATAGAAACAATCAAAAAGTCATTCCATATTCCTCCACCATATGTTAGGTAACTCCGAGATCCATGATTTGTGTAACCATAAATATTTTCAGCAGCAATCCATATTAAATGCTGTTTTTAGCATATAGTAAATTGTTTTATACACATATATACACACCGTCTATTGCTAAACTTTCTATTATGTTTCACTGTTGTTATGCTGTTGCCCATATTGTTTTAAATATTGTGACTTAGTAATACGTATCAGTGTATGTATTGTGGCAGACATAACCTAAAGTGACTGCCAGTAAGTCATGTCCTTGTATAATTCCCTCCCCTTGAATGTGGGTAGAACTTGTGACTTGATTTTAATCAGTAGAATAAGAATATGGCAGAGGTAGTGGGATGCCAGATTCCTAGTTATGTTACTTTATATGACAAAGAATGCCACTCCCTTGATTACATTGTATTATATATGACTTTGTCTTATCCTTAGACTAGATAGACACATTCTCCTGCTAACCTTGAGTGGCCACATATGAGGGAGCTGTGGGTATTTCTACAAGTGGCTTCCATCTAATAGTCAATAAAAATCTGGGTACTTCAATCATACAATCAAAAAGAAATTAATTATATCAACAACCTAAATGAGCTTGGAAGTAGATTCTTCTCCATTCAAGCCTCCTTGGGTAGCCTGGCTGACACTTTGATTACAGAGTTGCAAGGCTCTGAAGAGGATTCAGTTAGGTTCTACCCAGAATCCTAAACAAAGAAGTTGGGAGACAATAAATTTGTGTTGTATTAAGCTACTAAGTTTCCAGCAATTTTGTGCAGCAATAGAAAACTAGCAAAGATATCCATACATCCCACTTTTTGGGGGAGGTGTAATTCTAGATGCATTTTTCCAAATGTCTTTGAGAATTATTTTGCTAGGCTTCCATAAATCTTTGATTGGGATCATATTAAAACTATAAATTATTTTTCAGTGAATGTGCATTTTGTTTTTTTTGTTTTTTTTCCAGATAGGACCTTGCTCTCTCTCCTTGGCTAGAGTGCAGTGGTGTCATCATAGCTCACTGCAACCTTAAACTCCTGGGCTCCAGTGATCCTCCTGCTTCAGCCTCACAAATGGCTGGGACTACAGGCATATCTAACCACACCTGGCTCATTTTTCTATTTTTTGTAGAACCTCTTGCTCAGGCTGGTCTCGAACTCCTGGTCTTAAGTGATCCTTCTGCCTTGGTCTCTCAGAGTGAACCATTTCTATCTAAAATATGCCTATAAAAATCATGCTTTTCAAAGTTTTTGTTTCTATTTGAATTTTAACTGCATATTATTTTTACAATTGCCTAATACTATGGGATGTTCATACCTTGTACTTTTACTCTCCATTTTTTTCTTTCAAATATGTTTTCTTTAGTCATGTTTTTGTACTTTTATAATTTTGTCTTTGAATTCTTTGATGATGATTTCAAGTTGTACTTTTTACAACAAACCACATTTTTACATGCTTTGTTTTTTTCCTCTCATATTAATTCTACTATTCCATATCACTGCTGCCACTAAATATTGATTTCTTGAAGCATCCTATTTCTCATACTGGTAGACCAACTGGTTAAGACAAAACCTCCTGCTGAGATCTAAAAGTATTATATTGAAAAGTAAATCTGCTTAAATACAAAAAAAGAGCTTCCTAGTCACTAGAGAAGTGAGTGATTATCAGCAAGAGAGAAAAGATCAAGGAATGGGGTCAACATCCTTGTCTTATTTATTTATTTTTATTGAGGTGAAATGTACATATATAATTTACCATCTTTACCATTCTCAAGTGTATAGTTCAGTCGTAATAAATACATTTATATTTTTTCTTTTCCCTCCACCCCTCTCTGCCCTCCCCTTCCTGGACTCTGACAACAACCAATCCACTCTCTATCTTCATGAAACCCACTTTTTAAGCTTTTAGTTCCAACATACAAGTAAGAACAGATAATATTTATCTTTCTGTGCTTAGCCTATTTCACTTGACATATAAATAAAGAAAATGTGGTATGTATACACAATGGAATATTATTCAGCCATAAAAAGAATGATATTTTGTCATTTGCAGCAACATGGATGAAACTGGGTTAATTTCTTTCTTCCGGTAATGTACTGATTCCAAAGGAAATGTCTGACAGGCTCAAAAGCTGAGCAGAGATTTTGATTGACCCATGGATCTGGAGTGGGAAGAATTTGGATTTAGGGTTAGCCAAGAAGGAAGAATCCTGATTCAAGAGGGCTTTCTGTTGGCAGCATAAAGAGAGAGTGAAAGTAAACAAAAAATTGATCCTCTCAGGATTGAAACTAAGCTTTATATTATCTCAAACCTTGATTGAATTAAGAGGTACTGAATTTTCTAGGGCCACAAGAACTTAAATATTTTCTGGAATTTGGTATTATCAACTAAATTTTAACAGATATAGATTGTGATATATTTATTCAGTGGAATAGTATACAGTAGGGGAAACAAATGAGAAATGATGTTAATCAAAGAAAGCCAATCCAGCAATCAGGAATGCATTTCAGATATTTCCAATCTTCTCTTTCTTTCTTTCTTTTTTCTTTTTTTTTTAAGAGACAGGATCTCTCTGTAACCTCAAACTTCTGGGCTTAGGCAACTTTCCTGGCTCAGCTTCCCAAGTAGCTGGGACTACAGGTGTGCACTGCCAGGCTGGCTAACTTTTAAAATGTTTTTTATAGAGTTTGGGGTCTCTTTATGTTACCTATGCTGGTCTAGAACTCCCAGCCCGAAGCAATCCTCCAGCCTCTGCCTACCAAAGTATTGGGGTTACAGGTGTGAGCCACAAACCCGGCCTCAGATGTTTCCATTCTTATTGAGCTCAAATGCAGGCTACTAAACTCTGTTGTTACAAGTTTGAGTGATGGTTCCATCTATGAAGTAAGAAGATAATGATTAGGGAGGGGAACCATCTGGGTGGTAGTTAGATGTTTGTTTTACAATAATTTATTGAGTTGCACATTCACACTTTGTGCTCTTACCATGTATGTATTATGATCTAGAATAAAAAAGTAACAGAAAAAAATGTAACATTTTGACATATGAAATTTTGCCATGAGATAGGTTGAGATAGTTTAACTATTTTACAAATGAAGAAATTACAACTAGAGAATATTAAGTTATTTGTTTAAGGGTCAATATGAAATGATTAATATTCAATAGTTATGTCAATACCATCTAAAAGTGAAGGTTGCAGTATGATTTTTATATTGAAAGGAAGAAAGCCTTATAATCAGAACTAAATTCTAATCTCCAACTTGCACTGTGAGTGGAGGAGTACCTCATGTTTTCTAGGCTCCATTTTCCTCTGTTGCTGAATTTTATACACACACACACACACACACACACACACACACACATTAATGGTGGGAAATGTCTCTTCTAACTCTAAAATACAGGAAGGCATGAACAAATTTCATGAGACTATTGTCTCGTCTAACCATCAACTGAAAGATCCTTCCTAAGTTTTCTTTATTTACTGGAATTTCTCTGTATCTAGTCCAGAGAAGACTTATTCTATCTTTGGGCAAGTCTGTCTTTACAAGCATAATTCTGTTGTTTGGAATTTAATTGCAAGGGTTCTAGATCCAAATTGCTGTGTTCAAATCCCCAAACTACTTACTAGTTGTTTGACTTGAGCAAATTACATAACCTCCACGTGCTTCAGTTTCTTCATCTGTAAAATGGGGTTAATAGTCATATCTACCTTATGAAATTGTTATGAGGTTTACAATAGTTACACAGTCATGTGTTGTAAAATGACATCTGGCAACAAATAACCACATATACAATAATGGTCCCATAAAATTGTAACTGAAAAATTCCCATCACCTAGTGATGTTGTAGCTGTCAATTGCCTGCAGTGTTCAGTACAGTAGCATGCTGTGCAGGTTGACAGCATAGGAGCACGGTATGGCCTTTATGTGTCGTAGGCTACACCATGTGGGTTTGTATAAGTATGCTTCACGATGTTCCCACAGAGACAAAAGTACTTAATGATGCATTTCTTGGAATCTATCCCCATTGTTAAGTGGTGCATGTAATGTGTTTAGACAGTGCCTAGTACATTCTAAATGCCATTTGTGTGTTAGCTATTATTACTACTAATAATAGGTATTATTATTATTAAACATATTAGTCTTTCAGACTATACTCTTTGATCTTAAATGACTTACAAGCTACTTTATAGTACTCTTAGGATTCCTCATGAGCCACAGTCTTCTTTGTAGTCTCATCAATGAATCTGTTGCTTCTCTTTATTCTCATCACAGCATCAATAGATCAAAACCATGACTATGTCTTTCGGCCGTATTTTCCACCTCAGCTTCTCGTGTGGCACTTAATGTGGAGAAAAAGAAGGGCTCCACAGAGGTGGAAAGGAAATATCCAGAAATCACTTGTCATTTAACTAAAATCAGAAGACATATTCTAGGTTATAATGAAGTAAAATCTTTAAATAACCTACAGAATGAGATTAAACCTTCCATAGAAATATATATATTTTTTTCAGATTGGGGTCCAAGGGCCTCAACATGTACTCTACTTGGCCTCACACAGCAACAGTCTAACCCCTCCTAATAGTTCCTTTTCACTAGTAATTCCAAAACTCATTCATCTATGGTGGTCTGCTCACCATATACCTGGTTTGACTGGGATACTCTGCGCTTGCACTTGGCCTGTTGTGATTAACAGAGACCCTTTTCACTTTCAAAACTGTCTGAATTTGGACAATATTTTTTTGGTCACTCTAGTCAAAGGCAAATCTTCAGATCATTAATGTCCAATTCGATCAAAACCTACTGGGAAGGAGCAATGGGGTTTTATTATATTTCTCCTTGCTAGTTGATTTTTTTTGCATACATATTTTTTTTTCCCTGAAACTTTTGAGCCAATGTCATTTTCCTATCTCAGCACAATTCTGCCTGCCTACTTTGCTGAGAGTTCTTCCTCATTATCTATCAAGAAACAACATTGGCATTGCAAATCCAGTTTTACAAATATGTACATATTTTTAAATATATTCACAAATTTTGCAATATTTGGCCCTGACTTAAACATTGTTCAATTTTTGCAATATTCTTGAAATGGTCTTGCAAATATTTTTTTCTTGGAAATTAATGACATGGATTTGATGTTGTCACTTCACAATTTTGATATTTATAGATGCATATCTAGGAATTTTAAGAATTAGAATTTTTTCCTATTTGAAGATAGTTTGCTTGCTATGTAATATGTTAGAAAAATTATTTTTTAATGATGATCTGAATTTTATTTTAAGATGAATTAGATTCATCGTATTAGGATGAATTTCTTTTGTTTTATGATATTGTCATACAAAATATTAGAAATAAATCTTTTCTGAGAAACAGTAGCACTCAATAATCATTAAAACAGAAGGCACTATGGTGGCAGTATGAAACAGGTGAAAAGTTTCATTAATAATTAATAAAGGATGTGCATTTTATGATAATTTATTTTAAAATTTAAAAAATAAGTGGAGAATATGTTATAAAAAAAGATGGAAGAAATACCATGAAAAAATATATAAAACCTTCCCAATGCTGAAAATTAAAAAAAAAAAAAATACAACTAGTACTAAGAGCAAAGAATGGAAAATACATTAGATTTTGTAGCCAATTATTCTGTTGAACACTTGCAGATGGCTTTTAGGGGAAAGATTACTTTTTTTCCTACCTTGTAGCTTGAAATGACTTCACATTTAGACATGTGATGATCGTTCTTTCATAAGATGCATTCAAAAATAGTAAATCTTACAAATATATCAGAGCCAGTGTGTAGTCCAAAACACAGCTGGCCCAACTCTCACAGTGATATGAAATGTGTGGATTCTACTTCCTAAACAATGATTAGTGTGCGTCCAAGACTTAGGCACCAACTGAAGAGATTGTAACAAATAGATAGAAAATCGAACATTTAAAATGCTGAAGTAAAAAAATACATCAATAACTATTTTAGATCAGCAATAGTTATAGATATAGTATTAAATAAATACAATATTTTTTGCCTAGTTACTGATTCCAACTAGACAAGACTCAAAATGACAGAAGGAGGCAGAATCTATATTTGAACCTAAAATATACAGCCCAGGAGAACATCCTGTCAAATATAAGATGACAGATAATTTCTCTTCCACCAAGTGAATGCAGTAATGAGTTTAAATCTGACTGAAATAGGACCATATCCCAAAATAGTTATAAAATCTGAAGCAAGAAATAGGGGCAGCAATAATACTTTATACCAGCTATGTGAGGGAGAATTGTATCTACAATGTCTTGCTAATGAACTACTAAATCTCTCTCATTTCTAAAATATTAATTTTATAGAAATATATTCTGTAGACTTATGGTCTATACCAAACAATAACCTAAATATTTGTTTGCATATATGAGTTAGATATACCCGTTTTTATTACTTTCTATTTGAAAATGTTAGTTTTTCATGTTTATCAGGAAAGGGCATCCTCGATTTGGAAGGGCCTATGCAGTTACCTTCTATAAGAGATGCCTTTTTTTAATCGAATATTCCCATATATTTAGTAAAATATTAATGATAATTATCATTTGGGCCAATCAGCATCAGGTACTCATTGGTGTGGAAACAACCCAAGTGCCCGTCAATCCATGAGTGGATTATCAAAATTTGGTATATGTTTACAATGGAATATTACTCAATCATAAGAAATGACAGTGATCTAGCACCACTTACACTTTCCTGGATTAAACTTGAGCCCATTATCCAAAGTGGGGCACCACAAGAGCAGAAGAACGGGATCCATTTGTACCCACCATCAAATTGATATTAACTAATCAACACATAAATGCACATATCAGAACAACATCTATTGGATGCTGGGGAAGGGGGAGGTGGCGGGAGGAGGGGGGAGGAGGGAGGAGGGGACGGGTATTTGTATACACAAAAAGTGCAATGCGCACTACACGAAGGATGGACATATTTGAAACACGGACTTGGGGGGCGGGAACCAAGGGCAACACACGTAACCTAAACACCTGTACCCCATAATATGCTGAAATTAAAAAAAAATCCTTATAAAGATGAAAACTTGTGAAAAATGCTGGAGGTTAGGAAGATACAGGCCGTCAACCAACATGTGCATTTTAATTATGTGATGCAGCTGCTTGGGAATGTATTCATCTCTAGGCTTTGTCATTGTGTAAGGGCTAACTAATTTGGCATTTTTGTGCAGAGAAGACAATTTTTGACCTGAGCGGTATTTAAAGGGTCTTCAGCCAGTATGAAAAATAAGACAACGACAATAAAACCCAGTGCACACTGTAGTTATCTCCTGTGTCAAATTATAAATACTTCTTTAATGTTGCAACATGCGACATTAGCAGATTCATTCACATTTAGATGCCAAGTAAAGTAGGGTCTCTCTGTGTTTAATGTGTCCCATAATTAACCCCAGGAAGGGTGTCAATAAAGATCAGAAGAACAGAGTGAAATCAACTGCCACTTTTCTTAACATACATTAACTAATTACAAAAAACAATGAATTGTGTATCTAATATATGACAGCATTTATTCATGTATTATGCCTAATCCAAATAACACTTCTGCAAGATTTCTATTATTCTTGTTTTATGTATGAGGGAACTGAGAGCCAGAGTGATTAAATGACTTCAGATCCCTAATTCATTCAACAAATTTTGATTTACTAGTTTGCATCAGGCATGTTGCAAGGTTTTAGGTATATGGTAGTGAAAAGAACAAACGTGGCCCTTGCCCTTGTACTCAAAGGTTAATATAGTGCTTGGCAGCATCAGCAAGACTGAGTTTACACCCTAGCCTTGCTCTTTTCTAATTCAGTGCCATTTGCTAGTTATATGCCACTTTCTAGTTCTAAGTAATTTGCCAGGTGACCAAGTTTCTTAAGTTTGATAACCATCAATTTACATCATCTGTAAAATGAATATTGCATTGTAAAATTTTTGTGAGGCTTGACTGATTTAATAAGTGGCATTTTTTAGCAAGTGATTGATACATTATGGTGCTTAATGAAAAAACAAAATTATGTTAATGCATCTTACAAAATCTTATATAGTTTCAAAGACCATGGATCCTATCTTATTGCTCAATCCTGCATGGATTTTATTTCTAAAGTCACATTATGTTACAAGATGGGTGCTGAAGCCTCAACACTTTCATCTATATTTCATCCTGCAGGAAGACTATTAGGAGGTCATGGTCCCTAATTACAAAGGTATGTCATAAGAGTCACGAAACCCCATTAGTCAGAAATTAGTCATGAGGCCATTGCCTAACTGAAGGTAGGCTAATAAATACAGTCTTGTGTACACCAAAAATGGGAAAATGTCTGAGATTTGACCCCACTTGCAAGCTAACCACTTAGCCTGTCATAGTTTCATAGATGCTGCAAAAACACAAGACTCTAGGATAAAGGGCAAAGAACTTTATTACTCACAGCAGTGCAGGCAGCATGAGCCTTATGTGTATATCAGTTTCCCTTGCTCCTTGGGGCACACACATATGCGGGCCCACATGGATGCCATGTACACATTGTGTCTGTGTCACAGTTGTGGACATCTGAGTTTAGAATATTCCCAACCTTATAAGGGAACTTCCAACAAACCTGCCCAAATTTTGCCCCAAAGTCATTATTTTTATTATCTACTTGAAAAACATATCTGTTGTTTGACCAGGAGCGACAACCTATCTCTATCTTCCAAGGCTATTTGCCATGCAAGTATCTTCAAAATGCTACCCTCAAACAAAAGATATACAGAAATATGTGCATGAGAGCCCTTGGAAAATTGTGTGCTCAACTAAAAACGAGGAAGGTCTTATTAATGCTGTGGAAGAATGAGAAAACAGTTATTGGGAAAAGCTGATGGCAAGTGCCATATCCCATCAGGATTTACAGTAAGGTTTAAATCACGCCCCTCCCACTCAGTTTCAGGGAAACTGATCATGTCATTGCGTGTATTCCTAGTCTTTGTATGTATTCCTACTTCTGCATTAGCCTTTATTCCATTGTCATAATCTGGAATTTGTATCTAAGGAGCATGTATTGAACACTTGCCAAGTGCCCGGCATTATATTTAGGACCAGGAAAATCATAATAAATGAAACGTAAGTTCATCACTTTCTGTGGCAGTAGAAGCTGGTGAACACAATTTTTGGAGTGCCACAAGTATAAATTGTCTTAATTGTGGTCTCTGATTCTGGCCTATTCACGCCTCTGTTTGACTTCTCTGTCATTTGGCTGCTGGACATTTTGACAGTGTTTTTTTTTCTTTTATTTCAGAGTATTATGGGGGTACAGACATTTTGGTTACATAAATTGCTTTTGTACAGTTTGAGTCAAAGTTATAAGTGTGTCCATTACCCAAATTAAAGAGCTTCTGCACAGCCAAGGAAACAATCAATAGAGCGAATAGACAACCTACAGAATGGGATGGAACTGGAGACATTTTGACAGTTAAGATGTGTACTTCTTATTTTTAATTTTGTTTTTAAACTGTATTGAACATGCCACCTC
>NW_012144966.1:19575812-19576938 GCF_000956105.1 Propithecus coquereli
ATCATAGTTTCCTATTATTTTCATTTAATGTGCCTATATTTGATATTTTCATAATATGTTATTAATAATGTCTTATAACAATACCAGACTTAAATAATATACTAGAAACATAAAAGATTTGTTAATATTCTATTCTATTTTGAGCTGAATAAGCTAAATAGATTCTACAAAAAGTTATATACATTTATGTATGTATATGTATAGTCACATATTTATATATTCATGTGTATATGTGTTTATAGACACCTTTATGTGGTATACTAATATACAATGGAATATTATTCAGCCATAAAAAGAAGAAAATCCTGCCATTTGCAACAGCATGGAGAAACACAAAAGACATTAAGTGAAATAAGCCAAACAGAAAAAGACAAATACTGCATGATCTCACTTACATGTGGAATATAAAAAAATCGAATTCATAGAAATAGAAAACAGAATGTGGTTATCAGGGCCTGGATGGGGTGAGGGAAATAGGGAGATGTTGTTCAAAGGGTATAAACTATTTAATATAAGCTATAACATGAACGAGTTCAGGGGATATGTTAACAATGTACAGCATGGGTGGGAATGAATGTGTTAATTAATTTGATTATAGTAATCATTAATCAATGTATACATATATCAAAGCATCATATTTTATACTTTGAATATATATAATCTTTGTCAATTAAATATTTTAAAATAGAAAAGAATAGACATAATAGATCACTGAGATATAATTGAGAATTCAGAAATACATCTTTTTGTTTATTTTCCATTGATTTTCTCCCCCCTCCCAGATTTTTTGAGATATAATGACAATACTCAATTGATTTTTAACAGAGGGGCCAATATAGTTCAATGGGAAAATAATTTAACAAATGGTACTGAAACAATTGAATATATACATGCAAAGAATTGAATTGGACTCTCCCCATGGAGTGCAAAAATATTATATCAAAATGAATCAATGACCTATATATACTAGCCTAAAACTATAAAGCTCTTAGAAGAAAATATAGGAGCCAATTTTTATAATTTTGGATCAGGCAAAAATTTCTTAGATACAGAACCAGAAGCATAAACTACTAAATAAAAAATAGATAAATTAGTCTTCATCAAAATTTAAAAATTTTGTGCTTCT
>NW_012144966.1:19577720-19579382 GCF_000956105.1 Propithecus coquereli
TGAGAATATATGTCTACACAAAAACTCATACATGGATTTTCAAGGAGCATTATTCATTATAGTCAAAAAGTGGAAACAACACAACTGTTCATCTGTTGACAAACAAAATGTCGTATGTCTATACATAAAATATTATTCAACAATAACAATGAATGAAGTACTGATGAATGCTTCAACATGGATGAATTTTGAAAAAATTATACTGATTGAAAGAAGCCAATCACAAAAGTCCACATATTGTACAATCCCACTGATATGAAATGTTCAGAATAGGCAAATCTGCAGGGACGGAAAATAGGTTAGCATTTGCCGAGGGCTGGAGGTGAAGAGTGGGGAGTAAGGAATAACTAGTAATAGGTAGGGAGTTCCTTTCCTAGGAGACAAAAATGTTATAAAATTATTATATATTGTGAGGATGGTGGCCCAATTCTGTGACTATATCAAAAACATTGAAGTGTAATCTTTAGATGGGTAATATGGCATATGAATTATATCTCAGCAAAGTTGTTTAAAAAAGATATACAGTAATTAGGTTTCCAGAAAATACTCTAATTTTGTCCACTATATAAAGCCATTGAATATAATAAAAATATATCACATTCTAATTTCACCGTCACATTTTTCCTCAAGAAAAATGCTAGAACCACAGTACATTGTGTAGAAGAAAATATGAACATTGCCTGATGCCTCACAAGAGATTCTTTGTGCTTCATTTTTATACTCTCCAAACTGCCTCACTCTCCCACGTAGAAATTTAGAAGGTATGACAAACCTGGAAAATTGGTGAAGATATGTTTACTTAGAAGCTTGGTATAAGGCTCATTGCCCAATTTCTAAAATTAATTATTTATAGTTGGTCCCTTTGTGTTCTAAGTCTTTAAAAGAAAAGATACCTGTTCTTTATTTGGTGGATTTGCAAGAAGGAAGCAAGGAAAATGGTGCTACATGAATAAATAGTTGCACTTTAGGTCCTAAAAGTGCTTCACAAAAAACATGTTACCTTGGGAAGCCAATCATGGGATTCTGGACTAAGTTTGGTGCTCAGAGAAGGGAACATTTTGCCTACAGGAAACTTCCAGGGATAAATCTGAGCAGGAAAGGCAGTATAGGAGCACTAACTACATCCCCTGAGCTTGCACAGGGACACCAAGAGGAAGAGAAAGCAGAAGCAGGGTGGAACTGAACAGATTAGAGAGCTCACCCTGCTGTTTAAGTGTAGTAACTGCACAATCCTTCCTGGTTCTTTGGACTGTCTTGGCATTGCCTCAGGATTGAACTACTGTACTTACTGTTCTTAAAGTGTGTGGGGCCTCAGGTTATTCATTGAAACAATGAATGACGGCTGACTATAGTTTTACCCTGACTTTATGGAGATATTCATTGGGTGTAGAAACAAAATATGTTTCTAAAACTCTGAATCAAATAAAATAAGAGATGTAAACTAAGTTGTAAGGAGTAACTATTTATTTTAACGAGTTTCGAGGACATCGTTCTTTCTTTATTTGACACAAAACCTATTTCACTCCTGCTATTAGTCATGTTCTTTCTCATCTTCTTCATCTAATATAGATTACACAATGACTTATTTTCACCTTGAAGAACAATAATGCAAAATTGGCTTTAGCTTATAGTGATTGGAACCTATATTCACAGGGGATAAAC
>NW_012144966.1:19581067-19583799 GCF_000956105.1 Propithecus coquereli
CTCACAGCTCCATGTTTACATCCAATTGCAGCAAAAATGGAGCTTTTTATGCCAATGGTCCTAGCAAAAATCCTAGGAGTAACTCTCAATGCTTTTAATTGAGTCACCTGCCCTTCACTGAACCCATTATAGTGACTCTGAATAGGCCTACGTCACATGCCTACCTCTGAATTTGGAAGTGGGATTGATCCCATCAAAATCATATCGACTAAAAGTGAGGGAAGGTTGTTCACCAAAGGAAAATCAAATTGCTGTTACTAAAAGGGGGAGAAGATATTAGGCAAACAAAAACCAACACATGTCCTCTCTAGAGGAGATGTCCTATGCATCAGTAATTATATGGTAAGGCTAGGAGTGGTGCTTGCCTTAAGTGCTTACAGCCAAAGATTAGGTATGAGAAATGGATCCCTTCAAGGACAGCTGTCCACAAACATTTCCAAGAGGAAGTCTATGAACTAGGCCTTTTGAATTGGTAGGACTGTGGTAGATGAAGATGAGGAGGGTTTTCAGATATGTGGAAAGGCATGAACAAAGGCAGGGAGGTAAGGATCCTTTGGTGGTTTTCCAAGTTTACTGGGAACTTTTGGGAATTAAGTCTGTAACTTTGGTTGGGGGCTAGATCTAGACATAGTCTAATAAGTGTTAATCCTTTATGCAGATTTCTTCCACATATGATCTCAAAGTAGAATAATTTGGACAGGAACCAGGAGTAGGATTATTCTTCCCATGTTACCGATGGGGCAAGTGAGGCCTAGTGCAAGAGACGCCTGCTGAAAGTTCACCCTCTTTTGTCCAGAGAAGGAACAGCACAAGAAGCCCAGTTTCTGCCCTACAGCCCAGGACTGTGACCCTCCCCCCATCCACAGTAAAAATAAAATCTGGGATTGGAAATCACCAGGACAGCAGCTGTGGATCAGCCCCAGGGTCAGCTTGAGGACATCTTTGGAGGAAGCTGTGGGAACAACCATATAGGCAGAAAGAAGGTATCTGACTTGCATAACGGCTAAGAGCAGAGACTTTGGAGTCAGGCCTGGTTTTGATTCTCAGTTTCATGAGCTAAGGTGTGACCTTGCACAGATTATATAACTTCTCTAAATCTTAGTTTCCTCATCTGTAAACAAAGTAAAGAACAATATCTATTTTATAGGATGGTTCATGAGGTCTAAATGAGGTATTGCATATTAAGAACTTAGCACTCTCTTCGTCGTCCAGTCTGGTCTCCTCTTCCTCATCTAATCTGATCTCCTCTTCCTCATCCAGTCTCTTTTTGTCTTCCTGTCTGGTCTCCTCTTCCCCGTCTGCTCTGGTCTCGTCTGCTTTTCCTCACCGGTCTTGTGTCCTCGTCCATTCTAGTCTCCTCTTCCTCGTCCAGTCTGGTTGGGTCTCATCTCCTCCTCCTCATCCAGTCTGGTCTCCTAGTCCAGTCTAGTCTCCTCTTCCTGATCCGGTCTGGTCTCCTCTTCCTCCTGCTGTCTCGTCTCCTCTTCCCATCTGGTCTCCTATTCCTCGTCTGGTCTTATCTCCTCTTCCAGTCTGGTCTGGTCTCCTCTTCCTCAACTGATCTCGTCTCGTCTTCCTCTTCCGGTCTAATCTCCTTTTTCTCGTCCGGTCTCTTCTCCTCTTCCGATCTAGTTTTCTCTTCCTCATCCAGTCTGGTCTCCTCTTGCGGTCTGGTCTCCTTGTCCTCATCTGGTCTGATCTCCTATTCCTCCTCCAATCTCCTTTCCTGTTCCTCCTGCAGTCTCTTTTCCTCTTCCTCGTCCAGTCTCCTCTCCTCTTCTCCGTCTGGTCTTGTCTGGTTAGGATTTAAAATTAAGTAAAATTTAAAAAGTATTTGGCCAAAAATAAATTTAAAACTTTGACTATAGATTAGTAAACCAGCCTTATTTGTGAGCTAAATGAATCAATGTACATTGACAACACCCATAGTAGTTTCTACTATTTGAAGATATTGTATATTTGGAAACTGTTCCTTAAACCACAAATTTAAACCAAAGCCTTTAGAAAAATTTACAGCAACATTTTTTTATGATACTTGTTCAGTTAATTAAGAATTTCTATTAAGAATATTTTCAAATGTGTTTGATATCAAGTATATGTGGCTTGTTTGACTAATTGCATGTTTGTTTGCTGTTTCCCAGAATACTCTCTATTTCCCATACCAAAATTTAAGCTTATATTTTCATCTTTCAGCCATGAGTCTGCAATTTCAAAGAGTCTGCAAAATGTGGATACTTTTTCCTTAAGAAATCACTTCCTAGATAAAGCCATTTCAGCTACAAATTACCTATTATGAATAAATAAAGGCACCATTTTGACTGAATGATGAATATGATAGAAAGTTGTGTCTCTGAGAATATTTGCTTTATACAGTATATAAGCATTGCTATCAAGTTACATGTGTATATACAATATTTTTCATATCTAATTTATTTTCCTATACATAACATTTAAATCTTATTAGAGATCAATGCCCAATTTTTGCTCTATAGGTAGGCTCCATTAAAGATATGAGTGTCTGTTTCACTATCATAGAAAATCATATCATTTCGTGGTCTACATGTAATGATTTGATTTTATATCTTAAGAAATCTTAATTTTGCTCAGGAGATAACTTTGACTTTTCTGGGGCTTGGACGCTACACATGCATATTTTAAATTCTTATTCTTTTTCTATGGTTTTATGCAATGCATGGAACATTAATATATCATTTGCAATATTAATTATATTT
>NW_012144966.1:19594064-19595325 GCF_000956105.1 Propithecus coquereli
ATTTTAGAGATTGATTGAAACATATGTTTATGCATATGATAACTGCTCAAAAACTGGGACTACAGAATCCTCTTTTGATACATACTCACCGTGGTAGACATCACATTCTGCATTTGTGTCTACAAAGTTTTAGCATATTATTTAATAATTGTGTGTTATTGGGATTCAAATCTCCTTGTCAAGTTATTAACATTAATAGAATATACCAAAAACCCTTCTGATTTTACTTGAAGGACTTAACATTCAGAATTTTTACTAACTAGCTCATTAATAGATCCTGCTATTTTTCCTAATTACACACTTAAAATAACTAATGATAGTAACACTAATAGGCTATCATTACTGGACACCAGACACCTACACCAGTCCCTTCTAAACCTATACATTAATCCTGCCCAGTAGATTACTGTTATTTTCTCCATACAATCCAGGGTCAACCGCCTGAGTATCTTTTCAGTGTTGCCTTTCAGGTAATATTCAGTTTTACTGCCTGGGAACCTTTTATAATTCTTACCCTTCAATATTTCTGAAGAGGGTACAAGTGGGATGCTGATGGTACAAGGCTACCTGTGCTGCCAAATTCCTGTTCCTGCTGAATTTTCTCTATTTTTCTCTCACATAATATGACTGTTGTTTGACCTCTACCTCACTGATTTCCCTGAAGCACCATCCTTACAAGGCAGTTGTGTGTAGCCAGTTTCCACTGAAGATGCAAGGGAGAGGCTGAAGAGAGGATTCTTTCCAGAACTGCAAACAATTTACAAATGACTGATTTACATACTTGTTCCTAAAGTCCTCTCATGGTCCCTGCTGCCAACAATTTCTCACTGACCACTGTTCTCTTTAGGCTCCATGCTCCTATCAGGGATCTGGTGCCTCTTGCTATGTTCCTCTAATTTTACTTCTTTTCTTCATTTTCAAGACGGTCCTCCATTTTCTATCCTGTACAGAATATATCAAATACTACTTAATTTATTATGCAAGAGTTTTGCTTTTGTTTCACTTTTTTCGAGATCTGCCCGCTCCAGGGCATGGAGTTTATCTACCCATAATCTGAATGACCTATCAGGATACTTTATTTAATAAAACAAATTTCTTACTTGGAAAGAAATGCTGACATCTGCTGTATTTATTTATTTATTTGTTGCTTCCATTTTACAATAATTACACTGCTGTAGCCAGTAAGGGCAAAGCCAGGATTCGAACCCAGGCAGTTCCCCACACTTAGTGACTACCCTGTGGAAATACTCATTCTTGGTAA
>NW_012144966.1:19595375-19597297 GCF_000956105.1 Propithecus coquereli
ATTGATCAAGTTAATATTGTATTTCCAGGCTATAGTATAATACCTGACAAACAGAACATGCTGAATAATTATTTATTGAATGAATAGAAGCAGTCCAAATGTTTCACCTTATTGTGGAGAAATGTGAAACTTAAAAAAAGAAAAACAAAGAGAAAATAATGAGCTTTATGATTGCAATATCTATTCAGAGTGCATATCTTTTTCATTTGCATATTCTTTTCCTCGGAGAACTTAGGACACAGGAGATGTTTAATAATTATTTTTCGAATTGAATCAGAATGATTATTCTACCAACAGAGAAAATTCAAAAACACCTTGGAAATAATGGAATATCCTGGAGGCTGTTTCCCTTGAAGCTTTGACTAGGGCCTTGATCAACATCAACTAACTATCCAAGAGGAGGCGAAGTCAAAAGAGCAGTGCGATTTGGAATCCCTTGGGCAAGAATTCAAGGCTCACCAATTCCTGGCCTCATAATGACACTAACTCACACTCCTGGTTTTCATGTCTAGGAGCAGCAGAGCCATAGATGGGGGTCAGAGTGAGACCTTACAAAACCCTTTAACAGATTATGTTCCCAGAAAACCTGAACTTGAAAAACAGAGTTAGCAAATTATTTAGATAAGTGTATGATTTAAAGCAAATAGTCTTATTTTTTTCCCTTTAGCTTTTAATTTTCTTTTTGCTGTTTCTAAAGATTAAACATTCAAGAGTCTTGCCATCCCGTTTTCTGATCCACACATTTATATGCATGATGCATTTCATTTTTAATCTTAAACTTGCTATTCTTCCTTCCTACTTGTCTTCTCTTGAATTATTTTCCCCTTTTCTTTCCAGAAAAAGATAGTTATTTTATCTGAGCTTCTATACCTTCTGGCTTTTGTGTGTTCCTATATTCACTTTCTTGAGCATATTCTGTTTTTAACTCTATTGCTGTTAAGCCTAAAGCACACTCTTTCCTCAAAGGCTGATGAATAGCCGGAGGCCTTGAAGAAGAGGGGAAATTATTTAATGACATCTTTAGCAAATGTAGACATTTGTCACAAGGAAAAAACATATACATACACACACACACACACACACACACACACACACACATACATATATAACGAGATAGAGAAAAATCCCTATCATTGTTATATGCAAGATATTTACTTCATAACTTGTCATTTGTATGTATTTCCAATCACAGAAATTAATAGTTAAGTCTTGTATATACAGAAGCTTGAGATAAGTACAAATATAAAGCACATGCTATAGTAAGTATAGGCCTCGTCTTCAGTGAACACTTAATTGAAATATGGCACGCCTTGTGTTCACTTTATTAGATGAATATCATTAAAATAGAATTACTAGAGTGAGGCAATACAGAACTTACTGGTATATATGTAGAGATTTTATAGAACAGATGAAATTAGCAAATGCATAATAACTTCTTGAATGAAAGAAACCTTTGTGGAAATGACACCTCATCTTTTCTGAAATGATTGCCTTTTAAAGTATCTCAATAGCAAACTTTGTGTGATGAAATAATGGCTTTGGTACTCATTTGTATGGCCCACAAAGTGTCCAAAATATTTAGAAGACTTCTCTCTCTTTAAAAAGGGAGGTTTTTCCTAAGATCCGGGAAGTCTCAAATTGAGTTTCTCAAGAAGACAGGACTAGAAGCAATGATACACGAACCTATGTTTTCTTAGAAGAAAATCTAGAGGTAGTTTATATTACCTCTAAAACAAAGAGCTAAACAAATATGTATTTCCCAAAAGGCAACATGTGCCGTTTTTGCTCATTTCTTTGACAGTGTTTCCCACTGGATTGCAAATTATTGAGGGTAGATATTATATTTGCCCATTAAAATAGCTCATTCTCAATAATTGTTGAATGAATGCAAAATTGTGTGTGTGTATGTATATATATATATA
>NW_012144966.1:19597347-19599010 GCF_000956105.1 Propithecus coquereli
CACACTGAATAGCTCATCATTCAACTTTAGCCTGTTAAGAAACTGATGATACAGTTTTGCATTTGCACAAATGTAGTTAACAGCACTTGTAACTTGTTGCAAAGTGTCACTTAAAATAGTAGTTTTAGCACAGATTTTCTGATGCAACATACAGTAAAAAGAGATTAGAACATGTGGATCTGTTAATACTTTTTTTTTAAATCTGTGCAATAAACCCTTCATGTTTTCCTGTCATGGAAGGTACACTGTCTGTAAATACACTCACTAAATTTACCAAATTCAGGTCAACTTCAGAACATTTATCATGAAAGTTGTTGAAGATATCTATTACCTGTGTTCTGTTCGCAAGAGTGACCACAGCAAGTAACTCTTCATAGAAAAGAAAATCTGTTGGGATCCGAATGAAGTATAAAACCTGTGCTGAGTCAGTAGTATCAATTGATTCACCCAAAGTGATTGAATAATATATATATTTTCCTTTTGAAGTATTGCATGAAGTCGTTCTGTTAAGTTGAAGGCTTATTCATGCTGCTGATCAGTTATGATTCTCCTTGAATGAGGCAGTTGTTTATATTTTGAAACATTAATGGGGTCTAAGCATCCTATAACTTCCATCAATGCATTCTTTCACAATTACCACATCACTGAATGGCTTCCCTGTTTTCCCTGAGTATATAAGCTACTCTATAAGTTGCTTCAGTGGCATTATTTCCAGGTCTTATTGCTGCTTGAGAGAATTGTCTTTGCTTTTGCTTTTCATCTTTTAATTTCTGCAATACAACCTTTCATGCCTCTCCCTCTAATTTAAAATACTTGTGGTCCTTATGAGTGTTATAATGCTGATGAGCATTGAATTTCTTTAATGCTGATATTGCAGCATCACAAAGCAAGCAAATCATATTATCTTTAGCAGAAACAAGATAAAATTGTAATTCCCGATTCTCATTATAAAAATTTGTTTTTTTCCTTCAGCGTTCTCTTGGTCTTATTTGACATGATGGGCTGTTAAGCAGACAGAATTAAAAAATACAGTCGAGTTGTGCAACTATTAAAAAATTGCACCTCAAACAGAAACAAAGTGCACCATTGTCAAAGGCTGATAACAGACTGGTGTACTCAACCCCCATAATCTCTTACCAACCAGCCTTGTGTAGTAGTTGCGCCAGTTAGGCAGGGGAAGTTAGAACTAAATCATGAGTGTAGCAGCCGTCAATTTAGACCTCATGGCTCACTAATCTTCTAATTTGTTGGTCAATCTGGGAGGAGTATTTCATTGAAACTTATTTTATTCTTTGGCATTTTAAATATGTTCTTTTTAAAAAAGAAATTAAAGATGAACAAAAATGTACCAATAAAAATGAAAGGATTTGTTCTGTAAAATTTGGATTCTGTCAAAAGGCACATGTGGCCTGAAGGCCGCAGGTTCCCCACTCCTGCTCTAGATATTTGCAGTTACTATCCCTTCTGCTAAGGACACTTTTCTTACTTATATTTCTGGACTTAATTTTGGAAGTCTTTCTGAGTAATGTGTTCCCCTTTATATGTTCCTAAAACACTCTGTACTTACCCAAATATAGCACTTACCATAATCTTGTAAACATTAACTTACTGTATCTTTACATTGTTAGCTTCTTGAATTTCTGTCCTTGAGTTATATATTAAG
>NW_012144966.1:19599060-19599925 GCF_000956105.1 Propithecus coquereli
TATAGTCCCTGCTTATCTCTTCAGTACGAATTCCCACCACATCCAACTTCTCTTTCAGAGTCTCACTGTTCACGTTCTTACTTGCCTCAAGATCAGGGGTGGGGAAACTTTTCATGTTGGAAGGCCGCATTAATTTAGCTGTAATCCAATTTAGTTGTATTCAGGAAACTTCACTTAGAAATACGTAAAAATGCACATTATTTTGTAAAAAACCTAGCTACTTAATAATTTCAAAAAATGAAAACTATTTGTTAATTTTAAAACTAACTAGCCTTTTAATGGCTTTGTTTTGTCTGCTTTTGTTTGGAAAGCATTTGAATATTTGGTTGCAGCATGGAGGTCTGCAATTTCAGTTGATCCTCTAGATGGGTAAAAATCATTTGTGACCTTAAGGACATCTTTATTTGCATTAGGCAGAGAATGTAGATTTGTCAGAATCCTGGGTTTTGTCACCAAAGATGTCAGGATGGAAGTCTGCCCTTGGTTTTTGGTGTGCTCTTGGCAGAAGGATGACCAGACAAACCAAAGTGTCAAGTCCAGACTATCAGCCCAGTCCTCTGAATCCTTTCTTGGAAAAGTCACCAGCAAGGCCAATATGACGAAGTAACTTCAGGCAGGGAGCAGTTTCACAAGAGCAGCTCTTTATTGCAGAATAAAATGGGTCTGTCTCCACAAGTGGAGAGAGATAGACCAACTCACTCACTGACTAACCCACTCACTTTCTTAGTTCTTGGATGATTTCCTTTTATTAGCCCAGTCTGGAGGACGGCTCTTGGGAGGTGTAGGATGTTATCAAATGATCAACAGTTGTGATCAAAATTCCATCTGCATATAAGAGTACCCTCTAAGAAAACCAACCTGCGGG
>NW_012144966.1:19613785-19615802 GCF_000956105.1 Propithecus coquereli
AAGGAAATTCAGGTAGAGGAAACTATGAACCAAAGGAGTCATTTAACAGCCTGGGAGTGTGTGTAAGAAACTCCTTTCTATTTAGTGCTTTGAAACTCTCAGGTGTATGTCTGGGTGTGGCAAACATGGAACTGAAGTGGGGAAGATCACGCAGAGTCATTAAGCCTTATGCTATTTTATGTGCATATTCAAATCCACATTTGACCAAGAGAGAAACTGGGTATAAGAAAGAAAACAGTAAGTCTCTGACCAAGCACTCAATTTTGAGAGTTGCACATAGAAAGATAAGTTACATAATACTAAGCTATCATGGTGGTGGTCATCCAGGAAAGGAAAGATGCTATAGGCTGATTAAAGTCACATATGAAAACATTGCTTTTGGTATACATTAGAAGATACAATGCCTAAGACATGTATAAATATAAAGACACTCCTTCTGTGCTAATTTGATCTTCTTATTACAGAAGAAGGCCAAAAGAAGTATTGACTCCCCTAGCAAATAAAAGACATTTATTGAAGGCAAGTAATGTTCTAAGTACTCCCCATCAATTTTGGTCTATAAGGCTGAGTCATATAATTAAGCCAATGTATCTCTTCTAATTACCCAATAAGGTTAATTACATCATCATTGGTTTTATAGTTAACTTTTCAAAAATTATTAATAGAAAATGTGCATTTCTGGATCAATGGGAGACACTGAACACACATTTTTAACTTTGTTCCTTCTAGAGATGCCATTAATGGACTAAGGAAGGTTTACATTCACGATGCTGAGGAAAATGGATTGATGATCAAGAAAAAAAGATCAAAATTCTTTAGATACATGAAAAGAAAATTAAGGAAGGCTTACTGATGAATTCAGAGGTGCAGCTTAGGATAAGTAGCTGTAGCCAAGAGTGTAGCAGATGAGCATTGTGGATTTTAGGCAGAAAGGTTTGTGTTTGATATGCCAACTAAAGAATGAGGATTAAAACAGAGAGATTAATTACAAATCAGTAGGAAGAATGATTGAATACCTAGCTCTCTCCATTGCAGACATTTACCACCACTCACTGATGACTGAAGAATTCACTATCTGCTGAGAACTAAGGTAACTGGTATGGACATGGAGGCTTTAGCATATCTTGGTTTTAAGATCCCAAATTGTGTGGTCCCCATCCTCTTGAGAGCAATAATTGATAAGAATGCATACTACTTAGAAGTTACATTCAGTTCTTTATTGTCTCTTTCTTAGGACTGAAGTTTTTTAACAAAAAATTTTGTATAAAAGAACTTATTATCAAATGACTTTTATTCCTTTGGGTAGATGCCTAATAGTGCTGTTGCTGGATCAAATGGTATTGCTATTTTAAGCTCTTTGAGGTATCTCCAAATTCTTTTCCACAGAGATTGCGCTAATTTGCAGTCCCACCAACAGTCCCACCATAATAAAGACATCTGTACTCAAATGTTTATGGCAGCACAATTCACTATTGCAAGGATGTGGAAACAACCCAAGTGCTCGTCAATCCATGAGTGGATTAATAAAATATGGTATATGTATACAGTGGAATACTACTCAATTATAAAAAAATGATGGTAATCTAGCACCTCTTACATTTTACTGGATAGAGATTGAGCCCATCCTCTGAAGTGAGGTACCACAAGAATGGAAGAATGAGGTATCACAAGGATGGTATCACATGTACTTGCCATCAAATTGGCACTAACTGATCAACACTAAGGTGCTCACATGGAAGTAATATTCTTTAGGGGTTGAGGGGTTGGGGGTTGGTAAACTCACAACTAATGGACACAGTGAGTGTTGTAGGAGGGGAAAGGGCACACCTCAAATCGTGGTTTGGATGTGGCAAAGTCATAACATGTAACCAAAATGTTTGTACCCCCATAATATCCTGAAATAAAAAAAAATCTTACTTTTCTTTGGAATCAATAAATGTGTAGGTTATGAATAGATTTCCTGGAATTATGGGTTAAAAGTCATTGTCCCTTGAGGTTTTCAACTTCTATTACCTGC
>NW_012144966.1:19617751-19621676 GCF_000956105.1 Propithecus coquereli
CCAGGCTCTACTCTCCAGCAATTATTTTCTGATGGTAACCGATGGCAGCCACCATAGGAAATAACTGTAAGTCTAACCATTTTGGAATTCTTAAAATCTAACGAGCTTCGTATTCAGTTTATTTGATCTACTCCTCCTGCCTACACCTTACTCATCATATTTTTAGCTGTTACTGATTTTCTAAGTTCCTTATAACTCAACGGTCTTTATTTTTCTGTCTTTATCCCTGCCTTCTATAAGCTGTTAGAATGTGTTGACACTTTCAATGACTCACTCTTGGAAATTGTGCATTTTCTACATTCTGTGACATTATTTTCTCCTCATTTCTCTTACACATTTTTAGTTTCTTTTCAATCTTCTTTGTGGATGTCTTTTCTTTGTCTTTGTATTAGGTCCCAGGACTCTCTTTTCGGGCACTTTGTGGGTGTTAGTGTCTAGAAACATGGCCTTACATAATGACTCCCAAATCTATATTTAAAGTCTAACTTCTCATCCAAAGTTATGCTTTCATAAATAAAATCATACTGTGCACATCCATTTAAATAATTCACTAGCACCTCAAGCTCAACTGTTGTGAAATCATAACCATTCTTTCTCCACCTGTCCTATTTCAGCAAGCAACTGCTCCTCCCAAAATAATTCTATTATCTATGAATTTTACCAACGTTCATTAAACTTAACACTCTGGAGTGATCACCAAATATAACTTCATGATTGACCATTCTTACCGTCACCAACCACGTTGACCCTTTCTCTGTAATATTATAACTTCAAAACAAAGGCTCTTCTGCCCTGTCAGTTGAATTTGCCTATTGCTTTGATATGATTACTTTTATCAAAGATTTCAATGACTCCTGTATCTTTCATTCTTCCTCTTCACAAATGATCTGTCCCAGCTAAAGTGAGTCTTGAGTTTCTCTAAAAATCTGATGGTCATTTTATCTTCAAGTTTGTTTCTTTCAATAAAATTGTTATCCCTTTATTCCACTTGCCTATATCTTAGTCAACCTTCAAATAAAGCTTGATCTCCTCTCCTCCATAAAATCTTTTCTTGTCCTACAAATATTTGCAGATCACTCACTTTTTTGAAGCCTTTGGAACTCACTACTCATACCAATTACTTGACACTAAATCTGTTCTATATGTGATTTGTCTTACTCACTAGATATTAAAGGTTACTTAAGAACAAAACCTATCTTATGCTTCTTAAAATTCCCAATATTTAATAATGTGTACTCTACATTGCTAGGTTCTCTGGACATATTTTTTGATGAGATAAATAAAAAACCTTTAGAGAACATATTTTACCAATTCTTTCATTGGGAAATAATCTATACATTTAGTGTACTATAGTAAAGCACTAGCTTTTTATGAAAAAAAAATTTTATCACATACTATGTTATCATAAACTAGGAAAAATAATGCTAACGTGTGTACATTATTGATCATTAGAAGCTTAATATGCATTAGCTAATGAAGATGTCCTAAAAATGTCTATCCAGGAACTATGCCTGTTAACATTTATCAATGGATTATCTTTTTAGACTATCAATATAACACATGTTATGCAAGGATATATATTTTTAAGTTTGCACTAAAAAAACTAGCTACATTTTCTAGAAATTCATTTTTAGCTTTCTGTAAACATTCTGCTAATTATCTGTTTTATGAGATGCATGAATCAGTTATTTAGCCAAATTTTGCTCAGTAAAAATAATGTTAGCTTGAAGAGTATATGAGTAAAGTTCAAATGGGATTCAAAAAGATGAAATAAAAATAATTAAAAAGATTGGCAGATGATGGAGAATAACACTCATCTGAATATTTCTCATCAAAATTGTCCTTATAACCATGATCAGCTGATCATCAAAAATAGGAAAGACTAGAGTAAATTTGAAAGAGAAGTAATAAAAGCCATCTTAATATTCTTAACTGTGTTCTTACTAAGGCTGAGTTTCCAACTTCTAGCCGGAAAGGATAATTTCCTTTCAGAACATTGGTTTTTGATTACTTCTTGCATTTACAATTCAGTTCAGCATAAAATATGCTGCAATTAATAAAAGACCCCAGAATCTTAATGGCTATAGCAACAGATATTATTTTTCACTTATGTTACATACTGATCACATGCTACCTATAGTTGCTACACATGTTTCCATTCTAGGTCCTCAACTGATGGGGCAGCTTCTAACTGGGACAGTGCTTTTATTATGGTAGAAGGAAAAGAAAGCATGATGGTACTCCCTGATGGATCTTTAAGCTGTTCAGATGATGTGTGTCACTTGAACTCATTTCAAGGATGAAAGCAAGTTCACGATCTATCCTCCCCTAGGAAAGGGCAGTAAATAATTTCAACAATAATACATTCTTTTAAAATTTATTTCTTCCATCACATATATTCACTTACCTTCTTCCTGCATACAAAATATTCTCACCTCCTCGAGAGAGAGAGAACTCAAACATCTCATGCGTCACAGCACCCAGTGTAAAGTTCAGATCTCACGATGAGCTCTATGTTAGTTTACGACGTGAATTCTTTTGATCTAGAGATTTCTGAACTGCAAGGACAAGTTATATCTCCTACACACTCAATTTACAACTTTGGAAAAGGGAAAAGATAACTGCAATAAATATTCCTATTAAAAAAAGAGAAAGATGGGCAATATCCAATAGTCACCTATTTGTTACATACCCATTGAGGTCCAGCTTAGCTCTGGCTCAACTCCATGTGTTTTCAGACTGGTACTCAGGCTGATGGATTATTTTCCATCTGGGATTCTAAGAAGAAAGAATAAAGAGCAGGTTGGAAACACAATGACTCATAAAACTTATTCTGGGTAACCCACTCATAACTGCTACTCACATTTTATTGCCCAAGAAAGTCACATAGCCAAAACTGACTTCTAGAGCTCAGTAATAGGTAGTAGGTAGAATAAAGTTTGAAAAATAATATAATCTACAACATTAAGTTAGATTAAGGCTAATATAAGTGCAAGTGCCCAGGGAAAATTGTGTATATGCATCTTTGTTAAATACAAAGACTACGTAAAGAACAAGACCATCCCAGTTTCTCAATATAGCATATGATATAAGCTACTTTTTTTTAAGTGGAAAAAATTCTTTAAAAATATACTATATCTTCTCTAGTATATCTCTTTATAAGTTTCCTTGCTTCTTTGATATACTATGATTACAAGAATAACACTTTTGCCCTGGATAGCATGCCTTCATTATTTATAATCGCTCTATATTATCAAATCCAAAACCAGCCTATTGAATTCCAACTTCATCTTTCATTTCCAACCTTCCCACACTAATAGACTTGCATATATAATATATGATCAAATGTAAATAATTAAATATTTCTTGCCAAACTATATATTCTTATTGTTCGTTATGCTGTTTCACTTATAAACTCAGTGATAACATCAAGAACAAGTCCACACAGAAATGGGAATTTGAAATGAATTTTCTTGAAGTTTGATAAGTCAGATGCAATGATAGAGGATTAATCTGAATTCTTTTGACAAGTCACCCTGATCAATAATCTGTCTGAAAGGCAGTGTGGTCAGAACAACTGATATTTACTGAGTCTCCATTAGTTCAAATATCCTAATGAATTGTTATACTCACCAGCGACTGAAATGTCAAGAATTTTTTTTATAATAGTTCTATTAATAGTATCTTATTTGCAGTTTCTCCTTTAGTTTTTAATAAATATGGTTAAAATGAAACTAACATGATTTGCTTTTAATGTGCAATACATTTCAAATATATAAACCAGTTTAGGTAATAAAATATGCTTAGAGAGCGAATGAATTTATCAAAGATATTTGATATAATTTTTACAAATACTAGGCTTGGCTTTGGATGCTGTTTCTGTGTTTCATGTAGAATATTGTGATATTTTAAAAAAAGACAGTCA
>NW_012144966.1:19625349-19626624 GCF_000956105.1 Propithecus coquereli
AACTGTTTATGATATTGGTAAGACTTCCGGTCAACAGTAGGTTATTAGCATTAATAGTTAAGTTTTAGGGGAGTCAAAAATTACAGGTGGATTGTTAACTGCATTAAGGCTAAGTGCCCCTAACTCCACATTTTTCAAAGGTCAGCTGTATGTAAAGAATAAAAAAAGGAAAAGTATGATAAACCAAACATATACTAAGAATGTGAACAATTTTATGCCAATAAACTTGAAAGTTTAGATGAAATGGATTCTTTCCTAGGCAAAGTAATTTTAAAAGCCATCTCAAGAAGAAACAGAAATAATGAAAATTATATAGCAATTAAATTAGGAATTCAAAATATTCTTTCAAATGGCTAAGTTCAGATAGTTTTGTGGGTCAATTATTCTAAGAATTTATATCACAGGTATTTTCTACTTTTACAAACTCTTTCAGGAAATAGAAAATAGGGAGCGACTGTTTTTTTATATGAGGCTAAATTTAACTACATAATAAAATCAGGTACCAGGATAAAAAATAAAATTATAAATGAATCTCAAAGACAAAAATAGATTCAAAATTCCTGAACTATATATTAGGGGATAAAGGAAGCCCAGCAATTAATTAGAAGCAAAACTAAACAAAACAAGAACATGTAATAAGCAAGATTTACTTAACGAAGGAATTCATGGCTTGTTTAAAATTAGAAAACATTTTAACATAACACATCACATTAAAAGAGTAAACCATAAAAGCTTTGTAAGCATATTAATAGATACACAAAAAAGTAAAAATAAATAGTATGCATTTATAATAAATAAACTTAGAAATAGTAGGTCATTTACCAAGCATGAATCAAGGCATTAAACAAAAAGCATACTTCATAATGGTACATGAATGTATTTTCTTTAAATTGCAAAAAAGATACGATGTTTACCTATACCGCGTTATTCAATATTGCACAGAAGCTTTAGCTGATGCAGTTAGACAAATAGCAAGAAACAATAGTTGTAAGAAATGCAACAGATGAAACAAATGGTCATTATTTGCAAGTGATATGATATAGAAAGCCCATCCTTTCCAAATCTAAAGACAAATTATTATAATTAGGAATATAATTTGATAAGATCAATGAATAAAAAAATACAGGTCAATATCTTTTATACAACGGCTTGAGGTAGCTAGAAAATATAATATCTTACATAAATATATAAACAGAAAATAAAATGCATGAGCCTTTTATTAAAATAAAGCAATAAGTCTTTACTAAATAAACATATATCATCTTTCTAGATAAG
>NW_012144966.1:19626674-19627206 GCF_000956105.1 Propithecus coquereli
TATTCATAATAGCATAACCAATGTATTCATTTCAGATTTTAAAATCAACTTAAAGCCAAAGATTGGAGGAATTAATTTTATTAATTGAATGGAATCAACCTTGGCAATGTAATAGGAAAAGTATACATGACAGAGTCGATTAGTAAAAGGAGAAACAAGAAAAGGAAATCGGAAGTAATATCCATATCTTTATATATAATGTTTAGAGTCAAGAATACTGCATATATAATATAGAGTAAGAAATAAAAATGCAAGAACTATTATTTAAATTTAACAAAATTAAGCAATATAGAATCTAAATTTGGTATTGTAATTATGCTGAGAGCAAAAGATGAAGTGAGTTTGGTTGAATACATCATAATAAAAAAGCCGACTTTATTTATGCAGTTTCTAAATGAAGAAACAGCAACATTAATATGTTATTTAAAAGTGTGAGAAATATGAGAGCAATCACTGGGAGAAATAGTTAAAGAGGAAAATGTGTAGGGGGATGAGGCAAAATAATGTCATGTTTGGTTTTTAACAATCTTAC
>NW_012144966.1:19637644-19640493 GCF_000956105.1 Propithecus coquereli
GAGAATGAAGTGAATGAAATAATAAATGTAAGAGTACACTTTAATAAGATATATTTTATAAATTGGATACACAAAACCAGTTTGTTCTTTGAAACAACTAATACAAGACATACAATTTACTCAAATTAATCAAGAAAAATAATAAGCAAGAGAAGAAAGCAATAAAGACATTACAATTGATCCTTGAACAACACGGGTATGAACTGTGTGGGTCCACTTATATCTGGATTTTTTTCAATAAATACATTGGAAAATTTTTTGGAGCTATGTGACAACTTGAAAAAACTCTTAGATGAAATGTGTAGCCTAGAAATGTCAAAAAATTAAGAAAGATATGTCATGAATGGATACAATATATGTAGATACTAGTCTATTTTTATCATTTACTACCATAAAATACACACAAATCTATTACAAAAGTTAAAATTTATCAAAATTTATGGCACCATTTGCAATTGAGAGATATGTAAAAAAATGTAAAGATATAGTACTAAGTCATAAGTGCATAAAATTAACTGTAGTACATATGATACTAGTATAATAATTTTGTAGCCACCTCCTGTTGCTACTGTGGTGAGCTCAAGTGTTGCCAGTATCTGCCACTCTGTGATGCTAATGCTTGAGCAGTTCATCCCCTCCAGTAAATTGCACATTACACAGAAAAGTGATCTCTTGCAGTTCTCTTGTGTTATTCATCACGTTTAGTAAAATACTGTAAACCTTGAATCACACCATGGGACCCAGACAAAGTGCCACTAGAGATGCTGAAAGCACGCCCAAGAAGCAGAAAAAAGTCATGACATTAAAAGAACAATTGATTTATATCTAGATTGAGGTCTGCAGTTGTGGTTGCCCACCATTTCAACATAAATGAATCCATGTAAAAAAAGAAAAGGAAGTTTGTGAAGCTTTGTCTGAAACTGTTCCAGCAGGTACAAAAACCTTGGACATTTTGCAAAATATTTCTTTGTCTCATATTGAAAATATAACTTTCGTGTGGGTGCAGGCTTGCTACAAAAAAGGCATATCTATGGACTCTATTATAATTTGAGAAAAGGTAAAGTCTTTATATGAGAGCTTAAAGCACAAAGAATGTGAGGGATCTAAAGCTGAAAAATTTATGCCAGCAAAGGATGGTTTGATAATTTTAGAAAGAGGTTTGGCTTTAAAAATGTCGAGATAACAGGAGAAGCAGCTTCTGCTAACCAAGGGACAGCAGACAATTTCTCAGATGCCATTAAGAAATGATTGAGGAAAAAGGATATCTGCCTAAACAGGATCTTAATGCAGATGAAAGTGTCCTATTCTGGAAAAATATGCTACAAAGAACATTTATTAGTAAGGAAGGGAAGCAAGGATCAGAATTTAAGGCAGAAAGAGATAATCTAGGTCTTCTGTTTTGTGCAAATGCATTCAAGTTTATGATCAGGACTGCCCTTATCTATAAAGCTGATAAGCCTGAGCCTCGAAAGGAAAAGATAAACACTAGCTGCCAGTCTTCCAGTTGTATAAGAAGGCGGGGACAACGAGAACATTTTTTTCTGGATTGGTTCCATTGATGCTTTGTCCATGAAGTCAGGAAGTACCTTGCCCACGAGAGAAACCTTTTATTAATAAATTTCTTTTGATATAAGACAATGCTCCTGGTCACTCAGAACTCTTTGAGTTTAATGCTGAAGGTGTCAAAGTGGTCCACTTGTCCCCAAAGATGTTATCTTTAAATCAGCCTCTAGATCAAGGGATCATAAGGATATTTAAGGCTCATTACACATGGTACCCTATGGAAAGGATTGTCAACACTATGGAATAGAACCCCAAGAGAGAGAACATCATGAAAGTCTGCAAGGATTACACCACTTAAGATGTTATCCTTGTTATAGAAAACCTGTGAAAACTATTCAACCAAAACAATAAATTCCTGCTGGAGAAAACTTTGTACCCATGTTGTGCATGACTTCACAGGATTTACAACAGAGCCAATCAAAGAAATCATGGCAGATATTGTGAAAATGGTAAAAGAAAGAAAAAGGTGGGGGTGAAACGTTTCAAAATATGGATCTTAGAGAAATTCAAGAATATATAGACACCACACCAGAGGAATTAACAGAAGGTGACTTGATGGGGATGAGTGCTTCTGAACCAAAGCCAGAGCTTGAGGAAGAAGATGTAGACGCAGCAGTGCCAGAAAACAAATCGTCGTTACACTATCTGTCAGAAGGGTTCCAAGACTATATTTTCAGAGGCCATTTCTACAGTTCGTTACTAGAGAAGTTTCTCTGAACGTGTAGAGCCCTGGAAACCGCAAGGAGGAGACTTAACGTTCTCTCCTGAGCCTAAGGCCAGCTGTCGGTTTCGCTTCATTGCAACCGCCACTTGCCATTGATGATTGCTCTCTTCCTCTGGGAGGTTATATACGAGACCGCTTTTGCCTGCTTTTATGACATGGACCTTTCTATGACACAGACACTGAAACTAAAGCAAATAGTGGAAGAAGGATTGGTATAGAAATATTTTTAGAGAAACGAGCAAGCAAAAAAGTCAGACAGAAATCATGATGTATTTCTGTAAAGGGCCTGCCTCTCCTGCTTCCCCTCCCACCACCTCCACCTCTTTCACTTTTACCACTCCTGGGACGGCAAGAACAACCCCGTCTCTTTCTCCTCTTCAGCCTACTTGACACGAAGATGATGAGACTGAAGAACTTTATGAAGATCCACTTCCACTTAGTAAATGGTAAATATATTTTCTCTTCCTTATGATTTTCTTAATAACATTTTCTTTTCTTTACCTTAGTTTATTGCAAGAACACAGTATATAATACATATAACATAAAAATATTTGTTAATCAA
>NW_012144966.1:19642363-19644053 GCF_000956105.1 Propithecus coquereli
TATGATAAATAAGAATATTTATATGATTATTCCAGTATTTGAAGTTAATTCAATAAAAGCTAAAGCTTCATTATAAAAAAAAAGCATTATGACCTTATTAGAATAAGGGCACCCACAGCCCTCGGTGCCCACTGTCCACTGCTGGGGCAGCTGTACCACTGCTGCTGCTGCCTGAAAGGTCTGAAGCAAGAAGAAAGCCAGCACAGCTACAGCCTTTGGATATGGGTGGTCTGCATTCTAGGGGCTGCACTGTCCTGCACAGGTGCCATGGATGCAGCACCTTGCCCTGTGGCCACCCCAGCCCATGTGCGTGAGCACCATGCCCCATAGCCCTGCAGGTACCCTGTCCTGTGCATCTGCTCTGTCTGGGGTTCCCACTCTACCCTTCATGTAAGTTGTGAACTGATGGCCCAGTCCACGGGAGGGGCTACTCCACTCTGTGCTTCATGGGTACGTGGGACCACCACGTCCTGAACACCTGCTGTGCCCTGTACTGCACCCTGCATGGACCTCACCCAGCCCATGCATCTGGCACCTCAGCTGTCCAGGCCTGCAAATATGCATGCTGAGCCCAATGGACCTGCTCCATCCCACAGTCATGCACTATCCTGCCAGCTCCACCTTGTGTATGCACCTAGCACTGGGTGCCAGCCTTGCAACAGTGGTCCACCGACAACCACAGGGGAACAGGGGAGATGTGGCAGAGGAGCCGTGTTAAAGGCTCATAGTGCATTCTGCCTGGTCAGGCCTCTGGAGTAGGACCCAAGCATGCCATCAAGGGATCCATCTCTGTCTTCACGGAGCAACAGAAGTCTCAGCAAAGAACAGATGTACCATATCTGCTATCTGTTTTGAACTGAGAGAAGTGGCCCTAAATGGGAAGAAATCAGAAAAAAAAACTCCAGCAACATGAAAAAATAGGCTGGATTGACACCCCCAAGAGATCAAAATACCTCTCCAGTAATGAACTCCAACAAAAAAGAAATTGCTGAAATGGCAGATATGGAATTCAGATTATGGATGGCAAGTCAGGTGAACAGAATTAAGGAGATGGTAGAAAACCATCCCAAAGAAACAAAAAATAAAAATTCAGATCATGAGCAAAAAATTCACTAAAGAGATAGACATTGGAAAAGAGATAACAGGACTTACAGAAATGAAAGAATCATTTAGGGAATTTCAAAATACGTCAGAAAGCTTTAATAACAGACTAGACCAACCAGAAGAATGAATTTCAGAGGTTGAAGACAAGGATCTTAATGTAACATAGTCAGTATAAAATGCAGAGAAAAGAACGTAGATAGATGAACAATCAATGAGCGAAATATGAGATTACGCAGTGTGAAGTAATAAAAAAATTATAGGTATCCCTGAGGAAGAAGATGAAAAACAATAAGTGTGGAAAATCTATTTGGAAGAATAATAGAGGAAAACTTCTCTGATATTGCTAGAGGTTTAGACATCAAGACATAAGATGATCATCAAACACTTGGAAGACTCATAGCAAATAGGACATCACTAAGACATGCAGTCATCACCCTGAACAAAGTCAAATTACAACTTTTCTGTGTGTATACAAGTTACATTGTTTGAGCTTTATACATTTGCTATTATTATCTTCCTTTTAAGAAAAATGAATGTTTCCATATTTTTAAAATTGTATAAAATTATGGTGTGACTAAAAAGAAAT
>NW_012144966.1:19645908-19647100 GCF_000956105.1 Propithecus coquereli
CTTTTCCTGCTTATCATTAAAGTAAAACTTTATCTGTGAGATATTTTCATTTACACTAAGATATGACAAATAAAAAATCCTTTCTAAGAATATATAATTTGATATAAATAACACGGCATTAGTTAAATAAGAAAACAAGATATTTGGAGTATTAAAATTTCCATGCTCTTAATTTTTCAAAGCTATTTCAATTCTATCTTGGCTATTCAAAATGAATTAAGAGAGGAGAGAATCCTTGGAGTTGGCCCTGGGTATTAGCTGGAGTCTTTACTTCTCCATTGTTGTGTAAGTACCTATCCCCTACTCCCCCTACCAAATTAAGCATCATTGAACCTGTGGTTTTGCAGAGTGAACATCCAAGGTGTTAAAAAATAATAATGTTTTTGTGGTAAAAGGTACTTTGCATAATTTTAGGTGAAATTGTAGGGGTTCCCCACATAATCTTTTCACAGCATAATGAGCAAATATCAACAAGGAGTTGTCATTGAATTAATTCATATTTTGATTTAATTTGACATGTTGGGAGCCAAGTCTCAACACATGTTACCTTGTAATACACTGAGCAGTGTCAACGGAATCTAAATGTGATTTTATAAAACTAGGAAAAACCTTGACTACATATGAGAACTTAAATGCTGGCACAATTATCCCATTTTAGGTTCAGTGACAAATTAAAGCTGACAAAGTAGAAACGAAATTAACATACTTTGAAATGGAAACATGTTCACTCTAATGGATTAATTTCTACATTCACCTGCCATCTTTCTGTTTCAGCAATAATAGGGGAAAAATTTAATGAAGTTAGATGAACCTGTAAACTTCAATACAAAGTGAGTTCACTGATGTGATTATGACTTCATCATTTCCTCTGCTAGAAGATCCAATTTTCAAAGATATGTTCATTTTTACTAAGGATTCTTTATAGATGAGAATCTTACCTAAAGTCTCAGTTCAGCAATGACACAGTGCAAAAGTGCATCACATTGATCTATTCTCCACTTTCATCTAAAGAAATGATTTCTCTGTGCACAGGGCTAAAATAATCTAATCTTGCATCCCATTTGTGTCTCAAATTGACCCACTTTGTATCTAAGGAAAATCCTTTAAACAGTAGATATTTTAATTTATCTTACATTTTTATATGTAGAAAATGGATGACATAAAACCAATAATTTATGGGAGTTTTATGAAG
>NW_012144966.1:19653091-19696975 GCF_000956105.1 Propithecus coquereli
CTAGTATGTTGTCCACAGTTTTCTTAATGAGAGGGGTTACTTGGGGAGCTTGTTTTGGTCCCTGGCTGGGCTTTCTCTGTTGGTAGCTGACAGGAGGTGGAAATGCAATGGTACTGGATGACCTGAAGCTGTCTGGCGAGGAAAGTCACTGGTCTGTCAGCTATTGGTCAGTGCCAAATCCCCAGGGACTGGTGCTTGTCGCAGAGGGGGAGTGGCTCTTTAAGCCTCTCTGCTGCAAGCTTGGAGGCCGTGCAGAAGGCGCTGGCCAGGGGGAAGGGGCGCTCTACCAGACTGCCCAACGCCCCAGCGCTTTCAGCCTCCACAGGCGTCCTCCCCCCACCGGCAAGGAGGCACTCAGAATTCACCGCTCAAAGAAAGGGGCCCGGCCAACTGACCTTAGGTCCCGGAAGGGCAGAGCTCGCTGCGAGAGTTCCTAGGCTAGGGGAAGGGAGCCGTTCCACACCTGCAACCTGCCGTGGGCCCCGAGCTGGTGCTCGTGGGCCCCCAGTGCGCTGGCTCCAGAGGGAGCCGCTCAGGGGCTGGGAGGTACCCGATCAGGGAGTCAGTCAAGTCACCAGGGTGCTCCGCGGTCTCCTTTGTGTCTCCCTCTCCCAATCTCATGCCAATCCCGCAATAGCTCTCGCTTCTACTGGCCCACCCTGAGCAGTCCCAGTAGCCAGCGGCACTTTCCAGGTTAGAGTCCTCTACTCAGTAATCACCTCCTGGTTCCGGACCCGCTGGGTGCCAGAGACCAGCTTCCTGAGTCCTAACTGCCTCTGGCGGTAGCCCAGCCCACCTCCTCCCCTGTCCGGTGCAGTCCTGACACGGAGCTCCGGAAAGTTCAAGATGCTTCCCACTCGTGTCTCCTCTCCGCTGAGTCCCACGTTTCCAGACCCAATTCTACATCCACTTCACACAAGCCCCTGCCTCTCGGTGGGCTTGTAAGTCAATGGGAAAGCTACACTGTCTCATGAGGGACTTGTCCCAGTGCTCTTACTGGCCAGGCTGGCGCCGCCGTCTCACGCTCCACTCTCTATTGTCTGTCCGTGCTTTCCAGGTTTTGCGTTCCTATCTCCCGTTCACCTTATTCTTTTGCCTGATTTGTGTGTCCCCCGCTGAATCTTCACCGACTCACCTCGCTGTTTTTGTGGGAGAGTAATCCCATCGTGTGTAGCAGACCAGGATCTACATCTCCCTCTCTGGAAGCAGGGATCCAGGAGGCTACCCTAACTCCGCCATTTTTTCTCCTCTTTGTTCTGGCTTCTTTAATCAATATATGGAGACTAGCTGCTTAAAATCTTGTCCTGCCTTTTATATGAGCAGGAAGTAGGCCTCTATTGTTTTTGACATCTTATGTAGATCCTAAGAATACAGATATTTGCATGGGAAGGGAGAGTGTTGTGATGACAAAATTAAAAGATATGACATTAATTTAGTTGGTAAACAGTGTGTGGGTTGAAGTTTTAAAAGGAAGAGACTCCTGTCAAAGTGTGGTAAGCCTTTGATACAATTGTCATGAGACAACTTAGAAGGCAGAGCATGTTTTAAGCTTTTAGATCTATGGGAAATGTTTGACAACAACAGAAAGTCACTGTCTTGACTGTTGCTTGCAGCTTATAACAAGATATTATAGGAGATGAGGTTAGGTAGGGATTGATAGATTTGCAAACAGAGGGAAGAAAATAAGAGTCCAGAAAATGGGGGGCTCCAGAGAGTTGTGATAGCCTAAGCTCATTACTTCATATGGCTTTAGTGTGTAGCCACTATTAACACATTAACTGCCATGTGAGTTGTATTTAACTCAGGCTAGTTTTAGGCCTTGGGCCTCCGGACGTATATGTAACTCACACATCTCTTTACCTTGGGAGCCGTGTGGTGCATGGGCAACTCACACTGCCATGCTGTAGCATACATGTTATGTGATGGGTAGCTCCTGGGCAAAACCCTGCAGTTGGTTCATGAAAATCTTACTTTTTGATCTTCTTCTTGCAACAATTAATTCTGACAATTTAATTGCATATAACTCATGCACAGAAAATAATAAAAAAAGACAAATTTTTCAATAAATTAGAAAGGAGCATTTCATTTTCAAAATTTTTATTCTATTTTCATAATAAAACACCCTGGCCCCACGGAAAACATTTTTTTCTAGTAAGGCTATCGATGTATTAAAGTTAGAGAGAAAATCAATGACAAAGCACAGCTCAAAACAAATGCAAAACCAAACAACAGCAACAACGAGAAATAGTGGGACTAATGTTTATGTTTAAATAAGAAATTGAATTGTGACACTGACAAACAATACATGCTGGAAACAAAACATATGAGAGAAATACTAAGTTTTTATGTAGATTTTACTATTAAAGAAATCTTGAGCTTTGCCCAAAAAGCCTATGATTGTCCAAACCTTAAATCTATCCTCAAGCTTCCACCAGCAGAAGGAAATTGTGAAAGCATTACAGCCCCCTAGGAGGACATTTTCCCACGTGTATTTCAGATTTGGTCACAGGGTATTAGGCACAAGGAAGAACCTCTGAGAGGGCAAACTTGGAAGTCAAAGAGAGAGTAGAGGATTAATACGTGAGATCAGAGAGATAATAGGAGTCAGGTCATACGTGGTGTTACATGCCCTTGTAAATAACTTGGCTTTAACTCTGAGTGAAAAGGGGAGATTTTTCAAGGATTTGGGCTGAGTAGTGACATGATCTTAATGAAAGTTTAACCTTTTTAGAAAGATAACTGTGGTTGCTGTTTTGAGAATAGACTATACTGGTCAACTGTAGACACAGTGAGACAGTTTAAGAAGCTATTGAAATAATCTAGAAGATATATTGTGGTGGATTAGATCTGGTTGGTATGAGCAGAAGTGAGAAATGCTGGGATTCTGCATATTTTGTGGGTAGAATTTTTTTTTTTGGATTGGGATATATTTAGAGTGTGAAAATGAAAGGAGTCAGGGAAATTGCTTTTTGACTTTAGCGACTGAAAGGATGGGATTTGTATCATCTGAGTTAGGGAAGGCATTAGAAGGAGCAGGTTTAAGAGCGGAAATCACCAGTTAAGATTTGGACATGTTCAGTTTAAGGTATCCATAACACATTCAAGTGAAGAGATCGAGTGTGCTGTTGGATAAAAAGTGGCTGGAGTTCTTGAGAAAGGTCTGAGTTAAATACTTTTGGGAGTTGTCAATACATAAATCATATTGAAAGTCACAAACCTGGAAAAGATAACTGATTGGCTGAGGATTCTAGACAGAGAAGACAGTAGTTTACATGGCTGAGTCCCGGAGAATTCCAACATTAGGAGTCAAAGAGAAAGAAAAGAAACCAGTGAAGGAGACTGAGGAAGAACAGCTAATGAGATAGGAATGGATGCAACAGAGTGTGGAATCCCAGAAACCAGCTGAAGAAAGTCCGTTAGGTAGAAGGGGTGTGTCATTAATACCACATGCACTGCCGATATATGATAGTGTAAGAATAGAAGACCATTCTAGGAAGACCATATCCATTAAGTAGGTTCATGTGGCTATATTCTTGCCAACGGAACACGAATAAAAATGATGCGAGATATTTCCAGGTCAGGGCTTTTAAGACAACAACGTTTCAACCACACTATTCTTTTTCATCAAGACAATGTAAAAGATGACAAGGTTCTAGGAGATTGTGAACCCCTCAAGACGGAAGAAACCTGCGGGGGTGGTCACTGAATCACCATGTGGAAGAAAGGCACAAATGAGCTTGGAATACCTGTTTTGAACTGTTAAGTGAGCAAGAAATAAATTCCTATATTCAGAGTCTTTTTTTTTATAGCTGTTCAGCTTACCTTAATTAATGCAGTAAGTTAGCATAACTCTATGTCAGTTTCTTTTCCCATCAAGATTACAATCTTAACTACTCAGTAATATGGTCACTTACTGACATGTTTTTAAACAGTATTATGTTTTTAAAGGAGTAAACTGATGTCCATTTATTATATTTTAAATCACATTAATGACTTCCCAGATATAAATATGCTGCTTATAAGGAACACTAAAATTGTACTTAGTAATACTCAGTCCTTAATAATAAAAAAGGGGAGTCAAGTTGTGGGTAAGTTTAACACCACTATATGTGATCTCAGCTCTGAGGGGCTTTCCTCTACTTTCTTCCATGTTTTGCTTCCAATGTGCCCTTTTTGCCAGTTAATTTTTAAATTTTATTTTCTTTGCTTGTTTCTGATGTCATCTCCTCTCTTTCAGTCTTTTATTTTTCCACTTTCCAATCATCGATTTTTCTTTTTCTTTTCCATTCCTCCTCCATGTTTCTATAAGTTCCACTTGTTTCTTTAGTGTATAGTTCCCCTTTGTTTTGTTTCACAAGAAACATACAAAAAAAGTCATCATCAGGGATATGACTGAAATGCAGGGAGAGTGTAAATTGCTTTTTTGGACAGTCTACAACAAAGAGAGTGCAACCAATTAACTAAAGCAGCAGTAACCTATGTATAATGTTGTTAAAATTTCTATGAGATTATGGGCCCCTGATTTGGTATGGATTTCCTTCTTATTTTGCTTAAGTATTTATCCTGAAATCAGGGCAAATATATCTTACCAGAAGGTCTAATACTTTCCTCTTACAAACACTTAGAAAATTGAAAAAAGAAAAATTTCTTTTTAAGTAGGTGTTATTTGATCTGCAGTGTCTTCCAGGTTATCAATATCCTGGAAAGAGTAAAAATTATGAAAAGATTCTCACATCCTGGAAGGAAATATTAGCTTGTCTTAGCAGCAATACGATTTCAGACCATTTTGCTATGCACTGCCTTTGATTTTCACTCTACCCAGTGCCTCCTTCTACATACTCACTGATGTAATGTTTCACCAGCCAACAATGAAATGCTTATTTGTTCATTGTTCATTGTTGGGAACTTACTCTGTCCCACTGTGCCAGATCAAGGAATACCAAGAGTCCTTGAATTCAGTTCAGAGGAGTTTGCAGATAAATGTAGACATAATTAGAAAATAGAGTGGGTACACAATTGGTGAGTTAACAGGAGATATTCAGAAAACAGTTTTAGGCTTGAATATGATAGAGTTAATATGTTGCTACATTATTTACACCCTAATCTATCTTAAAGTACCTCTTAGTGTCCTGGTGACTTCTGTTAATCACACCCTAAATCCCCAAAGGTGAAATGTTTTCTATGGCACCTCAATTTTCACACCTAAATTCCTACAGTCTTTGGGATCCATTTATCCACTGAAGTATTGTAAGAAGCATTTTTGGTTTTGAAACTCTCCTTGATATTTATCACCACCTCTGAATTGTTTGAAAGATGGCAAACCTCCTATTTTTCTTAGGATTTTCATGTAGGAGAAGCATTCATGTAGTTATCTATTTTCCTGTTTCTCTTGCGAAAATGTTTCATTGCCCAAATCATTGAGGCAAATCTGGAAACCACAGTCTCCATGACTACTCCAGTTTACTATGTAGTAGGATCCAGGCTAATTCAAGTGCTTTACTAGCAGGAATCTGTGAAATGAAATTTGGTCCTATTTTTCAACTTTGATTAGGCAAAGATAAACATGTGGAACATTCTCTCAAACTAATATTTAAAGAGATGCATCCATCCTTGACCTTGGGAATCTAATTCTGTAGAGGGTAGTTCAATTTCAATGTGAAGATCTGGCTGGTAGAGGTATACAGAGAACACTAATGGAGGATAGGGAAGGTATGATTGTGCATGGGGTAGATAGAAGGAGCTCTGTGTGAAAGAGGTGATTTTCTTGAGTTGAATATTCAATAATGAACAAGAGGTTTCCAGGTTTCAAATGGGAACAATGGGGAAGAGGCTAGTATCCACACATATTATTTGAGTGAAGACTAAAAGACAATATAAACTCAAGAAGTACAGGCACTCTGTTCTGCACAATCTTTTTATCCTCAAGACTTAATAAAGTGAAATATATTGTTGAAATGGAGAAAAAGAAAATATTTATTTATGTATCCATATGTATCTATGCATCTATTTATCTACCATTTTTCTATGCATCCAAAAACTATTGATCTTATATCTGGGCAAAATTTCCAGAAGATTAAATGATTTAAAATATAGCAATTCTGTCTTTAACTATGAATAGAAATTTCCTTCCTAGTGAGTGCCATTGTGTGCTGTACTTTTCCCTCATGATTCTGACAGTTGCAATAGCTTTCCATCCACACTTCTTTCAAACAGAGTATGAATATAGCTCAGAACAAAGAAGCCAGAGGAATTTCTGATTGGATTATTAAAACTCATAGCTGAGACAATAGTTTTGAAATACAAAGCAGGCATATTCACAGAAGCTGAGAGTTTTGAGTTAGAACAAGATTTAGTGTCTAAAAACTCAGTATAAGTTGATCCATAAAGAATAAAGTTGGGAAGCATTAAGAATAAAATAAAAGGTAGTTTTTCTCCTACACAAAGAGGAACTTGAAGCTCTTTCTACCCCCAAGAAGAAACTTTAAAAGAAATAGAGAAGAAGAGAACTTAGATGTCCAAGTGAGGTTTAGGATTGCATCTTAGAGAGTGAGAAACTAAGAACCTCTGATATATTGTGCCTTCTTCAAGGAAATAGCCCAGGAAGATGACATTCTATATAAAGAAGCCCTGATTCCACCATCGAGCTAGAACTGTGGTGAAAGGGCCGAGCAAGAGAGGCCTGAGATGGAACTCAGCATTCCTGGGATTTAAGCCAAGTATGGGAGGAGATGCCGCAAATTCTCAAGCTCCTGAGAAAGAAAGCAAAGTGACTGGCAGTGGGACAGAAAGCTTTCAGGATTCTGAGGTTGAGGCCACAAGAACAAATGTAAAGTGATCGCTGTAGATCTGATGACTGGAGCCCATGGGAGGTTATACGCAGATGCAGGCAAAAACCACTTCTAACGATTGTGAAGGTGTCGATAACTAAATGGTGACCAAAAGAGGACAATTCCTCACCAAAGCTAGGAAAAATCACATGCCTCCCCATCTATCCCACCCCAGGAAATCAGGGAACTGAAAAGGTGAGTGGGGCAATCCTTACTTGACCAACTATCCAGAAGAAATTTAGATTAAATAGGAATTTTTATTGTTCTTTTCATTTTTTTTTAATTTGAACATATTACAGTGGTACAAATGTTTAGGTTACATGTATTGCCTTTGCCCGGCCCAAGTCAGAGCTTCAAGCATGCCCATCTAAATAGGAATTTTTAAAATAACAACTTCATTGAGATATAATTCACATACTATAAAAAGTTCATCCTTTTAAGAGTACACAATTTATTGGCTTTTAGTATACTCACAAAGTTGTGCATCGATCATTACTATTTAATTTCAGGATCTCTGTATTCTTATAAATTAGATATAGATGTGAAAGTCTTAAGGAAAATGAAGAATTTGAAAAACTCAACCCTGTAGTCTCAAATTTAAATTTACTTAAAAAGAGAAATTGATGAATTTTGGTAAGGGCAGAGTTGAAAACTTTGGTCTTAATTTCATGAGGAGAATATACATTATTATAGAATTTTCTACCACATTTAAGTACATCCTTCCTTATATAGTTCATATTCAGGACTTTCATTCATTTGTTCAGCAAGTGTTTATGGAACCTTTAATTTGTGCCAAAGTCAGTGCTAGGCACTGGCCTAGTCTAGTGAGACTTTCTCAGAAATCTTGTGGCCAAGTGGATGGAGAGATTGGTAAAGCCATTCTGGCCCTCCCGATTCCATCTTGACTGTATGCTTGGGAGGCATGAAGTCGCTGGGTGGTTGCATACACTATGTAAAAATTCCATATTCGTGGATTTGCAGGAGGGAACTGACCATGTCTTAAAAAAGATTCTGAAAACACAGCTGAACATTCCATTAGAGCCCCAGATGTTTTGGGAGGTTGGTTTCATGCAGATATGGGAGCAAGCACTAAACTCTTCTAAAAAGTAGATGCAGATTCTGAGAGGTGCAGTGGATGTCCGGCAGTGTAGTGAGATAAGGATTGAAGCGATCCCATTGTAGTGTGGTTTGCTTCCTCACTTCCTTCAGATTCCTACTTCAATATCACCAATTAGAGATGCCTTCTATAAGCAAATATCTAAAGTAGAATCCTATCCTGTTCCATCATTTTGCTCTGTTTAAATATGAAAAAATTTTCGATAACATCAGAGGGAATTGGGACTCATAGGGTAAATTAATCATAGAGAAATGGAGGTGCATTTTTCCATACCTGAATTTTGTGGCTGTTGTGGTTGTGGTGTTTATACTCACTACAATAATATTAGCAAAGCCAACTGTATAGTGGGGGCTTAGAATGTGCCATACTGTGTTAAATGATTATATACACTATTCACTTTATCCTTACGGGATAATTACTGTAGTTACCAATTTACAGAGGAGGAAATTGATATTCCTGTCTCAAATCACTCAATCTGTTAGTGAATTGTGCAGATCTAATCCTATAAAACTTGATTTCAAATTCTTAATTACTAGGAAAACATAGTTTTAGTGATGCATTCAGAAAAGAGAGAGAAAGAGGGGAAGGGCACTTCATCACCAAGATTAGTGATGTCAACAACCTTGCCCATCAATGAAAGGAAGGATGTCACAATCAGCTGTACTTCCAAACCAGAATATATGTTATATAAATGTGTGTTAGATAATAATATTCACTACAAAGCAAAGACTGGGTAACTCATTTTCTTTTTTTATGCCACTGTAGGCTCCTATGACAATGATTGCCAAAAATTACAGAGGTCTTACCAAGGTAGGTATTGCAGAACCAAGACAAGGGCAAAAGGTTGAAGAGAATAATATATGAAAGTAAAGGCAAAAAAAACTAACAACTGCCAAAATAATAAATCCAATTCCAGTTTTTAAAAAATAAAAACACAAATAACAAGTGAAAAGAGTGTAAAATGTTTACTCTCTTATGAAGTTAGAAATGTCAAAATAGTTCATTGCTACAGAATAACACATTTAATTTGGATCTTTGAGATTGATTTAATGGAATAGAGATCCAGGATGAAGCAGATATGTTTCATAAAACAATTTGTCAAATATTTCATATTCTTGTTACTCAAAGATGTCTGTGGATGGAGCAGGACAAACCTCACATAGGAGCTTATGAAACATGCAGACTCCTAGGCCACACCAGAACCCCATTAAATCAGAATCTGCATTTAAACAATATTCCTAGGTGATTTGCAGCCACATTTATGTGTGTGGGCACAATATAGTTTGTTTTAAAAAATGATGCATGTTAATTTTTATCAGGGATCACACACTATCTAAATTAAGCTCTTCACCCTGATATACCACTCCTGGGCATATTGTTCACAATATTCTTTCTGCCTGTAATGCCACTTTGCCCCTTCTTTCATTAATGGATTTCACTTTCCTCCTTAAGCCTGGGTTCACCATTCTCTATTCTGGTAAGCCATTCCAGATTCGGATCAAAGTTGATTGTTCTCTTATTTATGTTCCCATAAAACTTACTATAGGTAGCTCTAGCAATGTGATCGCATTTGATTGTGTTCTTTGTTTTTCATCTTCTATCACAAGAAATCTTTCCTCCCTTGAAGATTCTGTTATTGTCATTGATTTTCTGGCACTTAATGTGTCTAACACTTACTTGGTGGTCAGCAATTGCTTTTAGATGTAAATTCCTGATTTTTTTTAAAGACACATTTCTGAACATGATTTAATTATCCATCTTCTCCCTAAATGGAGTATGATTTAATATAATTATCTGATTATTTTCTTGGCATATTCTTTTTTATGAGGAATTGCAGTAGATTTGCTTTTGTTCTATCACTTAATGAACCACATAGTCAAGCTTTACTTTGAAAAAAATAGGTCATAAATTAGATGACTTTGCTTATACTTTGAAGTAGTTTAAATTGCATTGCTATGAATGTAGCTAATACATACTTTTTAAATTACAAACTAATAGAGGATTGAATAAATAATTTAGACATCACTGATAAGTACTAAAATGAAAATGACAAAGTTGCTAACCTCCTCTTTCCTGATTAACTACATCCTGTGCCCAACAGGTAATCATATTAACAGTTTGCTGTGTATCTTCCACATTTTTTCTATATGCACTGATATATACAAAATATTGTTATTGGTTAGTATTTTAAGTGTTCACTTTTGGCATTTCTTTTTTCATATGTAGTGAAAATGTTTCTCCATTTCTCCAAGTATGTCTGTCTTTTATATTTTTATGGCATCTTTTGCAGTACAGAATTTAAAAAATTATATAGTAAATTAAGTTAATATTTACCTTTATGGTATCTGTTTCTTTTTCTCCTTTTGTGACTCTGATTGCCAGAAGTTTACCCTGGTGGGCTATAATAACAGGAATAGTGTCTGTTTTTTTAAAAAACAGTGATTTATATTATCTAGCACTGGTGCTGGCACATAGAAGGACCCAGTAGACATTGTTGGACTGCTTGACTACATTTCTGTTAAAATGAGTTTCACTAATTGAATTCATTTTAAATTCTACACCAAATCTCACCCTTTAAAGTTTCATGAAGTTGAGAAATATTAAGAACACTTGAAATGATTAGGCAGAACCTCTATAATTAAGGTAAGTTTTATTATCCATCATTTTGAAAATTATATCTTAATCCATATCAGAATAAACTTATTCTTCAGGCTTCGAAGGCTTGATTCTGTTCAAAGTGAACTTATTAGCAGAGTTCTTAAACTAGAGGCTAGAAGCTGGAACAAGAGTATTTGCAACATAACTATCATGCTGTGAAATAAAATTATAATGTAAGATTGATTTCATTTTCTTGCATTTGCTAATTTGTTAAAGAAACCTGCAATTTTTTAAAAATGTAAGAGGATTAATAGCTAATGCTATTGTTGAAACATAACACAAATACCAATTGCTATTATTTAAACATAATGTCTAATGACTTATAGCATTAATTTTCAACTTCTATATTGGAAAGCTGGTTGTATATCATGACGCTTTTCTGTAATTGTCTATTATTGTTGCAGATAAAAACAACTATTCAAAAATAAATGAGGAGGGTGAGAGTAGGAGTTGTGTATGGGTATGGAAGAAAGTTTTCTCTACTGAATAAAAATTTCCTTACCTATATATATTATTCTAAAATTATTATTTTCTCATTTTTAGGTAGTTCAGCATATCATTTGCCATTGCGGACATTCATAGCTATAATATTAAGTGGCTACCATGCAGCTGCCACCACACTTGGCAGGATCTGTATGTCAGGTCATTATAGCTTTACAACAAACTTAAGCAGTAAGTGTTTCTGTATTATTTGACACTTGAAGAAACTGATATTCGAAGATATTAGACAACTTTCACAAGGTTACACAGTGATTAAATGGCAGATCTAGATGTGGAACTTAGCTCTGTTTCACTGCAAAACCCATGTTCTTTGATCTATCCTCCTAAGAGTTTTAATTCTCCCAGTAAAGGCTGATTTTGCCCAGTACTTACAGTTTCCCTTACAAGAGTCCACCAGTTTCAAAGCACTTTTTTTCCCTATTTTCTTTTTTGTTTGTTTGTTTCATTTCTCCCCCACCTATCTACTGCCCTTTCCTGGCCTCTGGTAACTACCAATCTACTTTTTACTTTCATAAGATCCACTTTTTAGCTCCTACATATGAGTAAGAATATGCAGTATTTGTGTTTCTTTGCTTGGCTTATTTCGCTTAACATAATGACCTTGAGTTCCATTCATGTTGCTGCAAATGACAGGATTCAGTTCTTTTTTATAACAATAACATTCTATTGTGTATATATATCAAGTTTTCTTCATACATTCATGCATGTATGGATACTTAATTTGATTCCACATTTTGGTTATTGTGAATAATTCTACAGTAAACATGGGAGTGAAGATATCTCTTTGCTATATTGATTTTTTTTCTTCTGAATATATACCCAGTAGTGAAGTTGCTAGATCTTATGGTAGTTCTATCAAAAGCACTTATTTTGGACGCTAAAATAACACGAGGTGCCAGAATGGAATTCAAGTAAAGAGCGTGGAAAATTTTATTCACTGTAGATCCAGAGTGAAGACAGGGCCAGTGTTTCTGAGGATGGCTACGAGTATCATAGTTTTCATAATGGGAACAAGGTTGACGGCACAACAGGAGGCCCAGTAATGATCAGCAGAATTTGGTGTGCTGAATAACATGAACTCTTTCTACCATGACCGAATAAATTTGTAATTCAACAAAGAGAGAAAATAACTCATGACATACCTGGTGGGAATTCATTTCTACTAAAAGTGTTTGATTACATTTTGCAACAAGTTGTGGGCAGATTTTAACAAGACTAAAATAACCTAAGAAACTCAAGCCAATGTAGAGGCAGAAATTGTAAAGGATGGTATTGGAAAGTGTTAGACTCTCCCAGGTGTTGAAATTGTGGATTTGAGACAAGATTACCTAAATCCTTCCAGAAACCCTCAACACATTTATCCCCTTCAACACCATATATTTGCTTCTAGAGAGAAAGAAAAGCAATGAGATCATTGTTTAAGCAATGAATACTGATCGACTATGTACCTGTTAAGTACCAGCATTGTTCTAAGAGCTCAGGTAGTGCCTGAGACGGGGTCAGCACTTAGGACGCTTTTCAGGTGAGCAGAAATAGAACACAATGGAAATAATTGTAGCAGGAGGGCAGCAGCAGGGTTGTTTCAGAACATACCATGTTCCTTCAGTTTGAAGATGCCCCAAATTGTCAGATGTACCATTGATCTAATCACATTTTAAACAATTTGGAAAATAGAAAAAAATACTATACTGAATGTGCATATTAATAGAAAGATGAGTATAGATTTCAGAATCGTTTGAATGAGTCTCAGGACGGAGGACATCAGGGAAGAATTTCATGGGCATTAATATTTACCTGAAGTCTAGAAGGATGAGTAAAAGCTGGGGGATGGTGGTAATTGAGCAGGACATGTAGCAGGCTGATGGAACGACTTAGGTAATGTTCCTGAGATGAAAAAAAGCTGTAAGCTAAAAGGCACAAAAGAACAGACAACCCCTGGAACTGGCCATGGACAGCAATGAGTAACTCACAGTAAGGTTGAAAAGCTTGCAAGGATTCAACATATGAAAGAATTATACACATCGTGACTCAGATTTCAGACCAAATACACTAAAGGGTTTTCAGCAGGGAAGTGACTTGATCTAACATCTATGAAAAATGCTCTTTCTTCATGTGAAGAATGAATTGGACTGGGACAAAAAAGTCTATATGGGGAAATATTAATTAAGGTGGCGTTAAATTCTTCCCAGAGAGAAGGGATTGCAGGCCAACTGCTTTATAGGGATACAGGGAATGAGACATATTTAAAATACATGAACTGGCTAAGAAAAAAATTTCTGAGTGTTAGATTTGTTAGACAATAGCTTCATCTATAGTGATGTTTGAGAATCCTGTCTGTGGAAATCTACACACCTACTAAAACAGGATGTGGTTACAGCTGGCCGAGCTAGTGCACTGATCTCTTCAGAGTTGTACAGCAGTCATTGAAGATGCACTCGGCACTTGTGCAACCAGCACTGTTTTGTTTGATGGGAGGATAACAAAATTCAGAAAACAGAATCAATTACTATATGTTGTTTATTTCTATAATATGAAAGCTGAGAAAAACAAACAAACAAAAATATAATCATTTTAGACAAGAAAGGTTGCCTCTTAACACTGTGAGGGATTGAACTGAGCATTGAAAAAAAGATAGGATTTCAAAAGGGGTTAATGCAAATGGCTGAGGCATTCTGCGTGGGGAAAACGACCGTGGCAAAAGGAAAAGAACACAATTTGTGTCTGAGACATTAACTTGATGTAAGTGAAGCAAAATACATAACTGGACATCGATCTTGATGCTTTTCTCTCCCTTAGGTGCCACATAAAATCCTTCATATAATCACAAAGGTCTATCAATTCTACTTACAAATAGCTCTCAACTCCATACTCTTCTGAGGTGTTTTTCTAAAGTGTATATGTGATCATACTTTTCATGTGCTTAACATCCTTCAGTGTTTCCCTCGTTCTCTGCAGGGCAAAGTCAACACTCTGTAATATGACTTATGAGACCCTGCATGATCTGTCTCCTGCTTAACTCTCTGGCCTCATCTATTACTCAACCTGCCTCCCTCCCTTTTCCACTATGAGTACTTCAGCCAGAGGGATTTCTTTCCTTTTCACAGACAAGCCAAGTTCTCTCTCACCTGTCAAATGTTGCACCTAATTTTTCTTCCTTCTTCCTGAACCCTTCACTTCTTAACTTATCCTTTCATCTTCATTTGGACATCACTTCCTCCAGAAACTTCCATATTTCCCACAACACTGAGACTTAGTTATTAGCTTCTCCTCTTGTTCCTTGTTAATATCTTGCTTTTATTCATATCTTGGCATTTTCACCCTGAATTAACTTGTTCGTATTCATATTTGGAAACTCCATTAAAGTACATCAACAACAAAAACAAACCCTGTAAACTTCTGGGTGCACATACCGCCTTATATTTCCAGTTTTTTAATACCTAGCATTTAGGAGGTGCTGAACATAAGTCCATTGAATGGATGATTGACTGAATAAATAACAGGAGTTGGAGAGCTCCTTACAAGAGATTTTAACTGCAACTTGAATGGAGTTCAGATTTTTTTTTTTTTTTTTTTGAGACAGAGTCTCACTGTGTTGCCCGGGCTAGAGTGAGTGCCGTGGCATCAGCCTAGGCCACAGCAACCTCAAGCTCCTGGGCTCAAGCAATCCTACTGCCTCAGCCTCCCAAGTAGCTGGGACTACAGGCATGCGCCACCATGCCCAGCTAATTTTTTCTATATATTTTTAGTTGTTCAGATAATTTCTTTCTATTTTTAGTAGAGATGGGGTCTTGCTCTTGCTCAGGCTGGTCTCGAACTGCTGAGCTCAAACAATCAGCCCGCCTTGGCCTCCCAGAGTGCTAGGATTACAGGAGTGAGCCACCGTGCCCGGCCTTTTTTTTTAATATATTATGGATCTGTAGTCAAAAGCCAAATCTGACACATGGCTAAACTTTATATGGCCTGTGAGCTAAGAATGATTTTTACGTTTTTGAAGAGTTAAACAAAGAATAAGAAGACTATATGACTGAGACTTTATGTGGTCCATAAAGATAGGGATAGGTAACATGCCATTTTTGCAAACATTTCTCTAATATAGTGATGATACCGGTGTGCTTTTAAAAATGTTTGGCAAATTATATGCTGAGCCTTTATTGCTCTTGTTGTCAGTGTTAGGGTATAGCTGCAGCTTTTTAAAAATCCTATAACCTAAATTATTTCTCGTTTACTTCTATTAGCTTTTCAAAAATCAGGAAGACGAACTGGATTACTTATTTTACATTTTTGTTTGGTTATGATTTTATAATAATATGAGAAGTTTTAATCTATGAGGCTCTGCTGTAATAAAAATGTGAGAAAAAGAAATAGGAAGTGACGCTTCTTAGATATACTTTTTTCATAAATTAATCCATTTAATTCTCAAAACAATGCAGAAACCAAGTAATATACTGTTTGCTATTAATTTTCTAGCTTATTCACTATATTTCCTAACAAACTGTAGTTATCAAATAAATGGTGTGCAGATGAATGAGTGAGTGAATCACCCAGATGGGGTATAATTGGTTCAGAGAAATTAAGTAACTTAGCCCTACGCTTTAACCTAGGGCTTCCCCTAAGTGCCATGACCATTTTGTGTTGCTTATATATGGATGCCTTTTATCTTAAATCTTTCTTAATAAACATAACATTTATTATATGTTCAAATATTTCTAATAAATATTTAATATTTGTTGAGATAGGCGTTGTTGTAAGAACTTTACATGAATATATTTATTTAAACCTTCACAAAATCTTACGGAGCAGATAATATATTTCCACCCCCAATTTTATAAAGCAGAAATGGAGGCACAGAAGAACAAGACATTGCCAAACATCAGTGATGAGCGAAGCTCTGATAAGAACCAGCTCCATTTCCGGAGCTCCTATCTGTAGTGATATACAACTGAAGGCTTGCTTTAGAGCGTATACTTACTGTACTTACTGATATGCATCTGGCAATATGCTAGGTAACGTTCGCCTAATGATTAGCCTTCCTTCATAACCATAGCACAGGTCAGCATAATTTTCCTCTTTTGGAATCTGTGCAATGAGTTTATTTGTAAATCAATACAAATTCTATGGAGGATGAAATTGAAACTCAGAGGTTAAGTCATGTATTTACAAAAGGATATTAGTATGAGTAAAGTGAATTCATGGAGTCGTGATCTCTAGACATCTTCTTAAAGGAATATACTATATCTTTTTCTCATAGTAACCTCATATGGTTAGTTGCCAAATTAGAGATTCTGAGAATTGTCATTCTGTCATTCACTGTTTTCATCTTAATGTCAAAATATCTATTTGATAATGAAGAAAATATGCAATATTTTGAAGAGTACACAGTTTTCAATCGAGGATACTTTTTTATATAGGTACAGAGAGCCAGTCACTTTTACTGACAGTCATTTTGATTTTTGTGTGAATGATGAAACCAGTAATTCAGCACGGAATACCCCTATTTTGGTACTTAGAAAATTATTTGATGATATCAGAGAGATATGAGCAATGAATTACAGAGATACTTACAAAGAATGTTTTATACTGTTGGTGAGTATACACGAATACACATTTCACTACATACATAGATTGCAGTGTAGCAATTTACTTAATTCTCTCTGGGAAGATCCTAAATCCTTAGTCTTGGCATAGTGAGCAGAAGAAAAAGTACGAGACTGTGGTTCTGCAGATAGTCCTGAGTTTAAATCTCCGCAGTCAGTTCCTACTATTTAACCCTGAGCAATTCACTTAATGTCTTTAAACTCAGTTTCTTGTATTGTAAAATCCACATACCGACAAGTAGCTTGGTAGAAAGCACTATAAGCAGTCTTCACAATTCCCTTATAACGCTGGCTGACATATTAAAGACATGCAACACGTGGTGATAATTATGATTAGCATAATTAGGATCTATAAGGATTAAGCCTACTTCCCGAAACCGAACATCAGATCAGTTACAGATGAGAAACCATAAGAGGGTACTATAGAAAGACAAATGGTTCCCTGTGAGGACAGTAATGAAATCTGTGACTGTGTCATTTTATAGCAATATCCCTCTTCTTCTAAATCTCACTCAACAGCAAATTAGGGACACAGACAATTTTAATTATATGGGCCCCATGGATGGTAATAAATGGTTGTTCATAAACACTGTCAGTGATTTTCATGAGGTAAAGTTAAATCTTTGGATGCGGACCTCTGCTTTTTGGGGTGGTGCTTACAGATGGGCAGTTGATTATGAGGTATCAGTCAGCAAAGGCTAATAGTCTGCAAGGGAATCTCTGGGGCCTCCCTTAGGGGGTAATGAAGTCCACTGGAGTGGCTCAGAGCAGCATGTTTCAGAAAGATGCATCACACTCACTTATGATAGAACATATTTGTCTAGTATTACTAAACATATTTGTCTAGTATTATGATAGATCATATATATTGATTTACTGTCACTATGGAATTTCTTTTATTTAATCAACTTCTTTTTTCAACTTAGGAGGAAGAGTGATTAAACAAATGCTTTCTACATCTTCACTAAAAAGCTCATAATTGATGAATTTGTTCAGTTACATTTTACTGCTGGAGACACTTTATAATAAAACATGCAATTGTTATAAAAATGAGAAATGATTTAAATAAATCATATATGAATATTTAAATATTTGTTCCAATTCAGTAAAATTTGGCATACATCAAAATTTTAAAAAGAAATTACAAAGTTTTCAGCTTTAGTTAATTAAAATACCACTGGTTTCTATGATTAAAAGAGCCTAACATAGATGCAAGTGATAGCTCAGATAATGGGATATCCAACTTCTTATTTTTTTTGTTATGGTCTAGATATGATAAAGCTAATATTTATCTGTAATTCCAGAGTAACATTGCTAGTTCCAATAGCAAGAAGAAACTAAAAAAAAGCTAAATGTTTTCTTCAAACTATTAATAATTGAACTTTTACCCAAGCAATCTCTCAGGGTACTGGACAAAAAAGTATAATTTACATTAACAACTAATGTTTTGCTACAGAGGACATGATCATTTTTGTATATGTATATGTATGTGTGCACATATATACACACACACATTTTGTGCATATATGCCATAAAAGAATAGCTCGTACATATAAGTAGCACTTTTTCATATTGAACTGCTAAGATCTGATTTATCATTTGCTTGCAAATTAGCTGATATTGACCTTTGCACAATGTATGAAGATAGGTCTTGCTCATTAATACATTAATGTTTATAATAATATTGCAAAAAATTTTCAAATTTACTTTAATATATAAAATATTCCAAAGACCTAAAATATTGCAAAATGTTTGTTTCTTTAAAATGATTCATATTTAATTATAAGCCACCAATATTTAATCACCCAAAATTCTTTCAAGACACTTAACATTAAAATCTTAAATAAAAATTAAGATATTAATAAGGTCAATGTTTTCTTGAAATACTTCATTTTGTAACTCATTTATTTATCTATACGTTAAATATTTAGGGGATCTATTATGTGCCAGTCATTTTTCTAAGTGATGAGAAACAAGACAGCTATTGGCATATATTAAGACTAGCCATGATTTATTTAGCATCTACTATTTTAAAATTATGAATACATTAGTGGCAATAGAGTAAAATAGTTAAGCACGTGGATTCTTAAACCACACTAACTAGTTTGAATACAGGCTTTCCCCTTGCTATTAATAGTTACCTAATATTGTTTCTTAGCTCTTTCTTCTTTACTTTTCTCATCTATACCATGGAGAAGAAATGCTACCGTCTCCTCAGGTTGTTGTGAAGATTAAATGATATAATACAAGGAAATATCTAAAATAGTATCTGGGACATTTTGAGTATTAAATATATTCTAAATATTATTATTCTTACTGTATTAAATATAATTTTTACATTAATTCTGAAAGGTGGGAATAATTACTGCTATGATATCACTTCAAGACACAGAGTTCAAGTGACTTGCCAGAAATCACACAGCAAGTAACTATCAGATCTAGGAGTTAAACTTTGACCCATTGACTTTGAAAACCTAATCTCCATTCGTGTTACATTGAGTGACCTCAAATTCTCTACCTATCAGGGCCACTTTTTTTCTACGTAAATGGAAACATTTGAAGTTGATCCCAGATCTTTGGGAAATCCAGATGTGTTACCAACATATGTGAAAGTAACAAGGGAAGAGTGAAGGAGTCTTATGTTCTTGAGTCATTCCAAATTCTACTGCTATTTATTTATTTACTTTTTTATTTTCAATTTGCACTCATCATTTCATAATCTAATGGATACTGTGTCACCCTTTTGTTAAAACTTATTTTATTTCTATTAATTTTGGAAATTTTCTAAAGTTTTTGAAAAAATAAAACACCAAAGGTTGGTCTTGGTATGTGGAATGCACATGGCCAAGAAAATAATAGGAAATGACTTAACCATAAATAGACATAATTATTCTGTAGGTTCCCTGGACAAGATTTAGTGAATCATTGTTATAGGGTCCTGATTTATCATTTTAAAAATTAATGTCCTTTCCCTAAAACTCATCTCCCATCTTTCTTATCCTTTCTATGACACATTCTATCACACTTTTTCTTAATAGTCACACAAAAGTATTTTTACAGAAACCAATACCTTTTTTTTAGATATTTTATATGAAATTAGAATTAAATCTAGGAGCACATTGGACTTGTGTGTGTGTGTGTGTGTGCGCGTGCGTGTGTGTTTGTGTGTGTGTAATCATCTTAAGTCTTGGTTCTTATGGCTGCAAAGATAAAGATTTGGAGAACAGGTAGCTTAATTCTTGTAGCAGCTATATAATTTTTCAATTCACTACATAGTAACACCTAGGCTTTCCTGAATGCCTTAAGCATTGTGGATATTATGACAGTAATGTTTAGACTTCACAGCGCTTGATAACAAATTAGTTATAAATCAGCTTAGTGTCTCTAGTTAGACTGACTGATTATGGTTTCATTCTGCTTGCAGTAATAAGTGAGAATGGGAAATCTTCTTATTTTCCTATTCTTTCATACCTTTAGAATAAGATATTTCAAATTTAAAAAGCAGAACATTTCTTAACAAGTAGGCCCAATCAAACCACTACATGGAAAACACCAGTAAAGAACCCTTATTATTCTATACAAGACCAATGAAACATCTTTTAACCTATTTATCTTTAGTAAATTAAAAAAAAAAAACAACACAGCTTTTACAAAGATTTCCAAGCTCTTAAATTTCTCTGCTACTTAAAAGAATAGAATACATAGAACATTTACTTATTCAGGCTTTTTTTTTTTTTTTGAGACAGAGTCTCACTGTGTTGCCTGGGCTAGAGTGCCGTGGCGTCATCTTAGCTCACAGCAACCTCAAACTCCTGGGCTCAAGTGATCCTCCTGCCTCAGCCTCCCGAGTAGCTGGGACTACAGGCATGCGCCACCGTGCCCGGCTAATTTTTTCTATTTTTAGTTGTCCAGCTACTTTCTTTCCATTTTTAGTAGAGACGGGGGCTCGCTCTTGCTCAGGCTGGTCTCGAACTCCTGAGCTCAAACAATCCGCCTGCCTCGGCCTCCCAGAGAGCTAGGATTACAGGCGTGAACCACCGCGCCTGGCCATTCAGGCTTTTTTTTGACTCATCTTGTTTTGAAAGCTAAAAGTTCAAGGAATAATGCATATTAAAAAATGGGATTTTATTAATATACTACATGAATAGATATTTGAATTCAGGAAAATGGATGATTGAGTTAAATACTTTGCAGGAATTTTCAGTCAACCGATAAGTTTATTTTCAAAATTTAGTTTAATTTTTAAAAGTAACTGTCTTAGTCCGTCTATAGCAAAATACCTTGGACTGGGAAATTAATAAACAACAGAAATTTTTTTCTCACAGTCAGTTCTGAAGGCTGGGAAATCCACAATCAAGATACCAGCAAATTCAGTGACTGGTGAAGGTTCACAATCTACTTCCAAGATATGGCTTTGTTGCTGTGTAATCATATGGGGGAAGGAGGAAGGGCAGAAGGGAAGAGTGCTGTGTGAAGTCTCTTTTACAAGGGAATTAGTCCCATTTCCAGGGGCAGTGACGTCATGACCTAATCACCTCCTAAAGGTATCACCTTTTAATACTATCACATTGGACATTAAGTTTCAACATAGGAATTTTGTAAGGACACATTCAGACCATAGCAATAATTATTTGCTTGATAGTACAAAAATACATTGATAATGTGCCAACCATATATGCCCCCAGTTCAAGATGTCTATATTCTTTCACTTTAGAACAGATTTAAAAGTGTGTGTTTAGGTGTATGTGTGCACATATGTGATTTTCTGAGGGCTATATGCAAAATGTGTAAGCTCACATGGGAAATAAAAAAAAAATATTCTCCTCCAGGTGCTCAAGGGTTAGTGAAGGTGCTTAATATATATCTAGAGGATATTCATCTAAGATGGCCCATGGATGATTGGGCGATGCTCACTGAGCTACAGGTTTGTTGTTGTTGTTTAAACAATAGAATAGAAATGGCAAAGGATTCTACCTGTATCAAATCTCTGCTCTATTGTTCACTAACTGGGTGAAATTCACTTAACTTCTTGAAGCAATCAGTTTCCTTATCTGTGAAATAAAATATGAATTTTATACAAGGATTTTAATAATAATCGTGATAATATTAATAATATTGTCAACTAACATTAATAGAGTGCTTATTATTACAAGGCTCTGTTGAGAATGTTCCACATAGTATGTCTTTTTTTAAAATGAGGTATAGCATACACATGGAAAAGTGCACAAATTCTAATTGGATGACTATGGATTTGTACAAAGTGACACCACCAGTTTAATAGGCACCCAGATCAAGAAACTCAATAAAATCAAAGACCCAGAAGCTTCAGAAGATCTTACGTGACACCCTCCTGTCACCCTATCACTAACCCTTCATCTCCAAGGGTAACTATTATCTTGACTTCAAACATCATAGTTTTATCTTCTGTTTTTGCATTATGTATTTTAATTCCCTCAATCGTTCTTAAGTTGAAACAATGTCAATTTCCTTCCCACACCCTTATGTACTGATGAAGTCACAGGAGATCAATTCTCATTGGACAGCTATATGGGGATATTTCTTGGAAAACGGATTCACTGATAGGAGTATTGTGTCGGAATAGAAAAACCACAAACGAGCTTGTATTTTTGAACTTGACTCCCTTTCTTGCCAACACTGGAATTCCGAGCAGTTTATTTAATGTCCTTGATTCCTAATTTCTTCCTGTTTTAATGAAATTGTTGTAGGGATTGAACAGGATGTGGAAGCGTTTAGTAAACTAGTAACATAGACCGCTATAAAAATGTAAGATGTTAGCAGCAGTAGTAGTTTTACAAAAAGAAAAATGAGAGACAGCTCTGGGCAAGACTGGTGAGTGCAGGATAAGTTCAGGAAATGGCAAGTACTATATGCAGATGAGATCGCAGTTACAGTGTTAGGTACATGGTAGAGAGATTAAATATAGGGGATTAGATTAAAAATGTAGTTTGGGCACATACTGAGCCAATCTCTTTTCAATAGGCAGTATGGCCTGAACAAACAAAAAAGTTACATGTTATTTAAAGTGACTCTTATTTGCATTGTTGGTAGTAATTCAGACCACTTTTTAGACATTTAGGTATGGTGAACATTTATATCAATTTAAAACAAAAATTAATTTTATTTTCATTGTCATCCAAACTTCAGAATTTGAAGGGTGACATAACTCATATTGAGAAGAGAGACCTCTGAACTGAGTTCTTTTCTTGAAAGGTCCTGGAGTGAAGGAGGAGAGATAATAGAAAACTCCTCTACTGGTTCTCCTGTGGCTACTGAAAAATGGAACTTGGCGACCAGAAGGTAAAGTTTAATTCTATAGGACCATGGGTCTCTACCTTAAGTGTGCATAAGCCTCACTTGAGTGGCTTGTTAAAATACAGGTTCTGAGCCCTACCGTTGGAGATGCCAGTTCATGATGGCACAAGAGATTCTGATAAGGATGCTCAAGGCACCACACTTTGACCATCACTGACTGAGAGAACTGAATATCCCAATTTTCATTTTAGGGGCCAAAAAACCTGAAAAATAAGCAACTTAGGCTACAAGCATCTGGGGAGAAAGGACAAATACTGAAGCACAGTAGAACTTAGGCAAGGAGAGAAGGGTAGGAGTATGAGTTTTCAGGTGAACTAGGTGAGAGCAGCACGCAAGAAAAGATGCAGAACCACAAAAGAGCAGTAAAAGCCACATGAGACTCACACAGGACAGGGAAAATGTGGAGGTGAGTTGCTTCAGAAGAGTAAAATCAAAGAAGTTTAAGAAACAAAACATTCAGAAGACTACTGGAGCAGCTAACTATTGTAACAAATGGCACTTGTGAAACATAAAGAAATCTATAAGCCCTGTGAGTTAGACAAGAAAATAATAGAAGAATAAGATACACTCCCAAGATACTGCATCAGCCATTCATGTCTAGAGAATGTGCTCTAACACTGAGGCTGACTCAGGGTTTGTGGGTCAGGAATATTTAGTAACAAAGAAAATAAACAAAATAAGAATATAAAATTAGGCATACAAGTGTATATTTCTTTAGAATGAGAAAACAAATCAGAAAAAAATTATAAACTTAAAAAAGCTGACAGGCATAACATTTAGAATATTAACATAGACTAATAACTATAGAACTTCCTGGCACATGTCTATAATACTCTCCTTAATTTGTTTTGTCTCCGTATCCTTTGCTCACCTTGCCACATGACAACTGTCTAATATTGCTATTAAAAGAATAGAAAGAAAAAAAAAGAATAGAAAGATAATATGTTCTTGTCTCCAGCATTATTTATTGAATTATTATTATTAGTTGTTACTATCGACAGTTTTGAAGTTTCCTTCAGCTTCAGAACTCCTTATCCACTATGCTGCATCTGTGCCTTCCTTTGCAGTTCCTTGCTTAGGTGATTTTCTTGCTGGGTGAACGACTCAGAGCATTCTAGGTCGTTGATCTCTCTTACGCCTTGACGCTTGCTGCTTCGGCAGCTCCATTTCTGCTTAATCCTCTGTGCTCTTCAGTTTTGAGGCTTTGGGGAGAGATTGTGTGTGGGGTAAGAAAGTCCTTGCAAAATGTGGGGAGCACAGTGAGGTCTGCAGTCTGCTTTTCCTGGAGTTCCTTGAAGCTCAGTGAGGTTCATAAGGGGCAGGTTGTCTGGCAGTGGGTGGATGCCAGCTTGCAACCTGGAGACCACCACCAGGTAGTGGCTATGTCCTCCTCACATTCTTAGAGGTCAGCTCTCCATCCTGGGGTATTGGTGTTTGCTAAAGAAAATACTGATTTTATGTACTGGTTTGAATCCCTGATAAAGCAATTGGCATGTCACACATTTTCAAACCTCAGTAATCCCCAGAGATCACCTATTCTCTGGATTAATTCCCAGACAGGGAGATAATATTAATGATTGGATTATTCTACAGCACTATATGCCTTGTAGAAAACAATGTTCAAATCCTCATCATGGGCACAAAGGCTTAACGGGGCCATTCCGGTTCCAGTAGAAATGAAATTTACATGATTGTTTCCAAACATAAATTAGCATAAACTCATGAATAAAAACCTATTTACCATTACCATATCAAATTCTAAACTTAACTTGCAGCCATAAAAAAATTATATAATTTATTTCAAATTAAAACCAGACATAACTAAACTGTTGTCATAAATGGTGTGTACCATGCCCTTCCCCAATTTTTATAGTTACGTGACAAATAACATGACATATTTGAATGTCTTACAGTTGTTATTGTATCACATTCTATTTTCTGGGCACTTTTAGAAAGTTGTTCCTCAACTTTGTGCTTTAAATTGTGGGTTATCATAGTCACCACTAATGATTTGTTCCATTGATTGAACCACTTAAGGGATTCTGCTGGTAAAATGATGAGCATTTTTTAGGGGATAATCTATGGAATAATTGAAGTCTTTAGAAAAACTGACTGTGAATAATAATTCTGATTGTATTTGACTGGCAGAAGGAACGCCTTACGATGATCTGGTGCAGAATCTAAAGCAATGCTTATCATTAATCTGATTTTTCTATCCTCGCTAGAGTCAAAATAAAATTATATTGTTGAAAGAATGTAGAATAGAGGAATAAAAGCTTGGATTTTTGAAAGGTATACTGCTGTTAAAGACTAAAAAATAATATTCTGAAGTCCTGGTATCATGATATTGGTTTTGCTTATCTAGTGTGGTGACTGGACTCTTGACAAGTGGTCTCACCAAAGAGTATTTAGGAGGTGTGTGTGTCCGGGTAGGCGGGTATAAGGGGAATTGAGAGTGCAGCTGAAATACAGTCACAATCTCCATCAGTGTCTCCTTCCCCAACCACTTAAAGCTACCTTTGGATATCCATGTTTACTAAAAAACAAACAAACAAATAAACAAAAACATGTACTGTAATTAAGATTCATGAAGGTTCTATACAGATTCAGGATCAAGAGAAATAATTGAGCCCTGACTTTCAAAGATATTCCCACCAGATTCCATCACTATGCATCTCCTGTATAAAAATTCTTGATTAGTGTTCTCCTGTGACATCCATGCTTGACAGATCTGTGAGTGGGCAGGAGGGAAGAATGGCAGAGGAAGACTGGCTTGTACTATACAGCTAGTGGGCTCTTGTACATTACTAATTAGGTCTTGTGTGGTACACCTCACTGAGAGTTTTCTTCTTGTGCACACCACATCATGCCAATGTTCTGTAGGATGATAAGAAAAGAAGTGAACCACACAGTCAACTACAATGGGTTAGACTGGAGTAAGCATGAAGTAGAGTCCTATACCTCCGTTTTGGAAGAGTTGTGTTGAATGGATGGGCAAGAACTTGGATAGTGGCCACTTTTCTGTGTGTGAACACACACACACACACATTAATATAAGCTTGTCCCATTTGAAGCCATACATTAGCACACTCAACACATAAATACACACAAATGTTCATGGAACACATCTTATCCAACAGAGTTTTAGGAAATGCTTGGATTCCATCTTAGTAAAATTAAATCCAACCAAATCATTGGATTTGTGTTATATATTCAAAATTTAAACATGGTATTTCCTGGAATATTAAGACTTGTAGGTAGCTACTAATTGGCTAAACTAGTAAAGTCTTAAATACCAAAGCATCCAAGTGTTGAGACTTTCCTCACTGTCATAGTTAGAAATAATCAGAATAAGAATTTATTAAGTCTAGTTGATCAAGATACAGTTAATTCTCATCAATAATTCTAAGGGGAAAAGAAGTAAGTGTATAGTTTATACATGATATATTAATAGTTTATGCTTCATACAGAATCATTTTTTTATAGTTTGGTGCTATTGCTTGTATTTTTATTGTTACTACTGTTAATGATCCTGAGCTATTTGAGTACAGAAATTGTCTCATATTTCTTGGTATCTCAGTCATAGCTTCCTGTCATTATAGATGCTTAATAAATGCTTGTAATTATGTTATTAAAGAAAGAAAAATTCTGGAGCTTCCACTGCTCTTTAAGTATTTCTAGGAAAAGCCTCCTGTGGAGAGGACAAAGGAGAAAAATTAACAGTTTTGTGGTGGTGTCTTTATCGTCACTCCAAACTCTGGTCTCTATGTAAAGCAATGAATCAAAGAAATTTATTAAATATCAATATTGTGCCTGGCTGGATCCCAGCCCTAATGTCTACTTATAAAATGTGAGCAACTTTCTTATCTGTACTAGCTATGATATCATTCAATCAGGGAAATAGTTTTTATGATTTGTGACTTTTTAGAATTCAATATTTCTCTCTAACATGGTAAAAAAGATGAGTTTGTCATATTATGTCTCTTTGAATAGAAAGATAATAATTGAACTTTTCCATTATTAATAACTATAGACTTATAGAGAGAGTTGCATTGTACTTTATCAAGATGAAAATGTGACATACATTCTAAATGTTTGCCACTCAACAATAATTTATGTTTATAAAACTCAATAGTACTTAACATTTCACATTCATCCTTTTTTGATCTGCATAAAGCAGCATGCCCTATACATACATGTCTCCCATTTCATAGATGAGAAGCTAGAGGGACAGAATAGTTAAGGAACACAGTGGTCAAATTCGGAGTTTTAGAATTCCTAGTGCAGGGTGCTATTCATTTCACACACAGAGCTCATGAAGTCAGTTCTGTTCTCTAATTTGGCCATCATTCACTTAGATTGGCCATTTTATCATTCCTCATTTATTGTTTTGATTTTCCTTTATATTTTTTTTCCTCTACTATCTCAATGACCTAGTTTGCAATTCAGTTTTAAGGGAAACGTCTCAGAATCCATGAAGGAGAAGAGAAATAGGAAGATACAATTACGATTTTCAAGCATACTGCTGCTATTATAGAAGGTATAGAATAGTATATTTCTTTAGGATGTTTGTTGTTCTGCCTTTGTAACAGACATTTCAGTATATTGAAGTCATGTCTCCGAGTTGCCCTTGTCTTTTCCAATGAAGTTATCCCTCTCCCAGGAGCCATGCTCCTGTTTTGCTAGCTGATTTAATGATGTTTGTATGAATAGTGTTGAAAGTGACACGCTGCCATTGTGTTGGTTGCAGAGAGGTCATCAGAAATATAGATGGCAAGGAGCAATCAATACATCTCTTTTATATACAGATGGAAGGGAAGTGTTTAAGACAGCAGTTCTATCATCCAAAGGTGCTTATATATTCTCAAAGTAGCTGTCTTTAAAAGAATCAATTTTTAATGGGGTTAGGGCCTTATCACTTTAAAACTGTTTGGCCAGTCTATAACTTTTACAAATACCTTCATGTCATTTCTAATTTGTGAAGTTCTTTCTCTGCAAAAGTGCCTAGAGTAAAATCTGCAAACAAACAGACCAAAAAACAAACTAACAAACACCTAATTTTTCTTTGAAAGAAGTTTGTTATATAAAAATTCAAATTTTGCAGGATTTGAAATTAAGAGTCATCTATTAAAATATCAGTTTTCAAAAATAGTAAGTGCATTAAGTGAAGAGCATATGTTTTAAAAAATCTTTAAACTCAGAAGTAAAAAATAATAAATCTTTCATACTAGAGGCTTAATAATTGGATAGGAGTGAAAAATGGGTTGGTGGGAATTGAGTATGAGCTCTTTCAAGCTGGATAATGACAGTACTGATGTGAAACTAACTCAAGCTTTTCACCGGAGCTTGACGTGGTAGCATTAACAGCCTCAGGGGCTCAGCTGTTCTTGCTGAGGCTTACACTATAGTTATCTGCTATATCTGAATCTCACTGCCATTCCATGACACTTTTATTTTAATACAGCAATGCTGATCTAATGACAGTAACTTTCGGCTACGTGTTGAAAGATTTGCAACATCTATTACATATCAGTTTGACCTACTTTAATTTGATCTGTATATACTTAAAATTTGACCCTACAACTTATTTTTCTTAATATTTTATTGGTTTATAATTGGCATATAATAAGTAACATATATTCAAAGAGTAAAATTTGATGTTTCGCCATATGTACACATATGAAATACACTCCACATTCAAGACAATGGACAGATCTATTAACTCCAAAAGATTCCTCCTGTCTTTTTATAATCCTTTCTTGCTTTTGCTCTCTGTCACATTGCACTCTATTCCTTAGCAACCATTAATCTATTTTCTGTTGCTATATATTAATATTAGTTTGCATTTTCTAGAATTTTACATATTAGAATTCATAAGATATTTATTCTTTCTTGGCTAGATTATTTCACTCGTAATATTTTTGATATTAATTTATGTCAACAGGTCTATCAATACTGCATTACTTTATATTGCTGAATAGTTTCCATCAAATGAATTTATCACATTTTGTTTCTCCATTAACCTGTTGAAGCACATTCAGACTGCTTCCAGATATTTATTATATACAAAGCTGCTATGATCATTCATGTTCAAATCTTTGTGGGGACATATATATCTATTTTTACTGAGTAACTACCTAGGACTAGAATCTCTTGATTCCATGGTAAGTGTATGTTTAACATTTTAAAACATTACCAGACTCAAAATTTTTTCCAAAGTGGTTGCACCATTTTACATTTCAACCAGCAGCATATGAAAGTTTTAGTTGCTTTTCCAAGAATTGGTATGATCAGTCTTTTGAAAAAAAAATTATTATTTATATTATTTTATGAACAAATCCTAATTATGTACATTTATGGGATATAATGTGATATTTTGATACAGGTATACAATCTGGAATGATTAAATCAATTAATTAGTATGTTAGACATTCTAATAGGTGTGTAATGTTATCTTATTAGGCTTTTAATTCGTATTTCCTAATAACTAATGATACTGAATATGTTTTTCATGTGTTCATTTGGCATCCATGTATCATCACCGATGAAGTGTTTTTCAAATATTTTGTTAATTTTTACATATGAATTGTTTGCTTTCTCAATGTTTAACTCTATGAGTCCTTTATATATTCAGGATACAACTTCAGTATCAGATTTGTGATTTACAAATACTTTCTTGAAGTTGTGGATTTCCTTTTTTACTTAATAGTGATTTTTAAAAAGCAGAAATTCTTAATTTTGTTAAAGTTTAATTTTTCAGTTTGTTTTTTTATGGAACAATTTGTATATTGTTTAATTGTATTCATTTAGTATATCTAAGAAATATTTAATTTAAAAGATTGTAAATCTATTTCCTTCCAGAAGTTTTATAGTTTTAGTTTATATTTTTAGGTCTAAGGTAAATCATTAGTTAATTTTTGCATATAGTGTGAAATTTTTATCAATTCTTTTGCACACAGATATATAATTGTTCTAGCATATTTGTTGAAAAGATAGTCATTTATCCTCAGAAGCGCCTTTGCAAAAACTGTTTGTCCAAGTTGGTGTGGGTCTATTTTTGAACTCTTTATCTTCTTCCACTGATCTCTTTATCTTTATGCCAATTCCACAGTGTCCTGATTACTGCAGCTTTGTAATAGATCTTGAGGTCAGATAGTGTATATCTTTCAATGTTGTCCTTTTTCAAAGTTGTTTTGACTAGTCTAGGTTCTTCTTATTGTCATATCAATTTTTGAATCATCTTGCACCAAAATGTCTGCTTGAAGTTGGATTGAGATTGCATTGAATCTCCAGATTTATAGATAAACTTAAGCAAGAATTGATATTTTAACAATATTATGATTCATGAGGATATTTTATTTGTCCATTCACTTGGAATTTTTAATTTCTCTGCAATGTTTTGTGGTTTAAGACTACAAATTGCACAATTTTGCCAGTTTTATCACTGAGTATTTCATATTTTAATGCCCCTTTAAATGATATTGCTTTCTCTATTTTATGACTAGTGCTAGTATATAAAATGTAATTATTTGTCTATATTGGTCTTGTATCCTTCAGTCTTGCTGAATTCAGTTATTAGATCTAGGTACTTTTTGGGAGATTTTATTGACTATTCTTTATAGATGATGATATGTTCTGCAAATAAGAATAGTTTACTTCTTCCTTTCCACCTTCTTGCCCAGTTGGGTTGCCTGGAATGGCCTGTTGAATAGAAGTACTAGCAATGGATATCTTTGAATTTATATTTATGTTAAGAGGAGAACATGCAGTCTTTCACAATTAGGCATGACAGTAACTGTAGGCTCTTTTCCAGATATCCTTTTTTAGGTGGAGGATATTCTCTTCTTTTCTTGTATATCAAGGATTTTTATTTAAAATGGATGTTGGATTTTGTTGTGTTTTTTCTTCTTTTGCATCTATTGGGGGAAGCATATTTTTAAAAATCTCTTAAAATGGTAAATTAATTTTCGATTTTTAAATGCTAAACTATGCAATTATGAAGTAAATTCTACTTGGTTATGATGTACTTTCCTTTATTTATATAGTGAATTGGTAAAGTTTTGTTAAAAATTTTTGCATCTGTGTTCACAGTATATTAATCTGTAGTTTCATTTCTTTGTAAGGTCTCTCCCTGTTTTTGGTATTAGAATAATGCTGATCTCATAGAACAAGTTGGGTAGTATTATATCCTCATCAATTTTCTGGAAATGTTTGGTAGAATTATCCTGTGAAAATATTTAGGGCTGTAATTTTCTTTGTGGGAAAAATCTGAACCATAAACTTAATTCGTTTAATAGATAAGGAGCTATTAAGTTTACCTTTTGTTCTTGAGTGAATTTTGGTAATTTGTCTCTTTTAAGGCTATGTCCATTTTACCATGACCTAAAATGTTCATAATATTCCCATATTGTATTATCTCTTTAACATATGCAGAATATATGATAACATGTCTTATATTGGTAATTAGCACCTTTTTTTTCCCTTCCTGATTAATCTGGCTGGTGATTCATCATTCTTATTAGATATCATGCAGTAGGTCTTACTGATTTTTTTTTTTTAAATCTGACTATCTACACATTTTGTAAACACAGTTTGTAAGATTTTATTCTTTTATAATTTTTAAGGTGTGTTTTATGGCCTAGAATGTGATCTTTGTGTGTCAATGTGAGCTTGAGAAGAATATGCATTCTGCTATTGTTGAATGGAGTGTTGTGTAAATGTCCGTTGGACTGTATTGGCTGATGGTGTTGTTGAGTTCCTTTTTCTATTGCTTATTTGTTTTAAGTAATTCTTCAATTGAGGATAGAGAGTTGTTCAAGTCATCAACTGCAATTATCAATTTCTGTTTCTCTCCTTGCATTTCTATCCATTTTTTGCTTTCAAGTTTTAAGACCTATCTTCCTTCCTTTCTTCCTCCCTTCCTCCCTCCCTTCCTTCTTCCCCTCTTCCCTTTCTTCCTTTCTTCCTCCCTTCCTCCCTTCCTATCTTTCTTCCTTTATTCCTCCCTTTCTCCCTTCTTCCTTTTCCTCCTTTCTTCCTCCCTTCCTTCTTTTCTTCCTTCCTTCTTCACATCGGGAAAGTATTTTTGAAGAATTGATGTTTAATCATTAGACAATTTCTCTCTTTCTTCCTGGTAATTTCCTTTGCATTGAAGTTGAATTTACCTGATATTAATGTTGTTATTCCTTTTCTAAAAAAATTAATGTTTAGACCGTATGTCTTATTTCATTATTATACTTTTAACATTTTAACCTAACTATGCTATATCTTTGTGTTTGATATGAGCTTCTTAAAGATAGTAAATAGTTGGATCATATTTTTATAAGTAAATATGTTTTTTTAAAAATACCATATTCATTTTTTATTAAAATAAATAACACTGTTCTCAATTTTGCTCACAATTAGAACCCTTAAATTTTTTTCAATGCACGAATTTTAATTTTCATTTTATTTTTAAAATTTTTTTATTGAAATTGTATATATTTAAGGTACACACTGCAATGTTTTGATATACATATACATAGTGAACTGATTAGTACAGTCAAGCTAATTAAGATATCTATCTCTTGTGTGTTAAAACTGTTTTTCAGAATAAAGTTGTTTTCCTAACCAAAAACATATTAATCTCTTCACATAGGTATGACTTTTTTTGCAGTGAGAACATGTAAGATATACATACACTTAGCAAAATTCAAGTAAACAATACAGTATTATTAACTACAATCTCCATGCTCTACATTAGATTTCTAACACGTTCATCTTGACACACATCTTCCTATTTCCTCCAACTCTCCCCACCCCTCATAACCACAATTCCACTCTCTGCTTTTATGAGTTTGACTGTTTTGGATTCCACATTTAAGTCAGGGCATGGAGTATTTGTCTTCCTGTGTTTGCCTTACTTCATTTAGCATCATTTCCTCCAGGTTCATCTATGTTGTCATAAATGGCAGAGTTTCCTTCTTTTCTTTTCTAAGACTGATATATATAGATACACACACACACACACACACATACATACACATACAAACACATATATATCATAATTTCTTTATCAATTCATCTATCAATGGACACTTAGATTGTTTTTGTATTTTGGCCATTGTGAATAAAGTTGCAATGACCATGGGGGTGCAGGTATCTTTTTAAGATACTGATTTCATGTAATTTCATTTCATTTGGATACCCAGAAGAGGGATTGCCAGATCATATGGTAGTTCTATTTTTAATTAATTGAGGAAACTCCATACTATTTCCTATAATAGTTGTACCAATTTACATTCCCACTAATAGTATATAAGGGTTCTGTTTTCTCCACGTTCTCACCAACACTTGTTATTGTTTATCTTTTTGCTAACTGCCATGTAAAATAATATCTCATTATAGTTTTATGTTTTTCCTTGATGTTGAACACCCTTTCACATATCTATTGTCATCTGTATGTCTTCCTTGAAAAAAGCTATTCGAGCCCTTTGCCTATTTTTTAATTGAGTTATTTCTGTTTTTGCTATTGCACTATCTGAGTTCCTTATATATTTTGGATATTAACCCCCTTATTGGGTTTGCAAATATTTTCTACCATTCTTTAGTTTGCCTTTGTGTTTTATTTAATGTTTCCTTTGCAGTGTAGAAGCTTGTTTAGTTTGAGGCAATCTCAGTTGTTTGTTTTTTCTTTTATTGCCTGTGCTTTTGTTATCATATCCAGAAAATTATCTCCACACTAATGTCAAGGAGCTTATTCCCTGTGTTTTCTTCCTGGAGTTTTAAAGCTTCAGGTCTTATATTTAAGTCTTTAATTCATTTTGAGGTGATTTTTGTATATGGTATAAGATTCAATTTCATTGTTTTGCTTGTGGGTATCTAGTTTTTTTCAACACCAGTTATTGAAGTTATTATCCTATCCCCATTATGTATTATTGATGCCCTCATCAATATTAGTTGATGTCTGTTTCTGGATTTTCTATTCTGTTCCATTGTTCTATGTAGCTGTTTTTATGCCAGTACCATGTTCTTTGATTATTACAGCTTTATAGTATAATTTGAAATCAGGAAGAGTGAAGATATAAACATGTTTTTCAAATGAATATATTTAGACCATTTTCATTTAATGTAATTATTGTATATTAGGAATTATTTCACCATTTTATTATTCATTTCTGTATGTTCCATCTGTTTTACTAAAGCACTTTTGTGATGGTTGTTTTAAAATCCTTGTCAGATTTTAAATTGTCAGATTTCAACATCTGAGTTATCTCATTGTTAACATCTGTTGATTATCTTCCCTTATTCAAGATGTGATTTTCCTGGTTCTTTGCATGATGAGTGATTTCAATCGCATCCTGTTTGGGGAGTTATATTACAAGATTCCACATCTTCCTTAACTATTCTATTTGAGAGGACAGCCACCTTGTTTAGGTTTAATGCACAAGTCCTGGCTGCTTTGGTGGGCTGTGGTTCCAAAGACAATTTAGTTTTAGAACTATTGCAGTGCTATTCTGATCTGCTTTGTTCGTGTGATGACAGGAGTCTATGCTGTGAATGCAGAGGTTGTTCCACACTGCAGTGCAGTTCTCAAACCACTGGGTACATTGATTCTAGTCAACATCACAGGTCAATAAAGATCTGCCCAGGACTTCCTATGCAGGTTTAAAGAATCATTTTCTCTAGTTCTCTCCCTTCTGAGATCCTACCTCCAATGCCTACTTGGATGAGGCTGGCTGCAACTTTCCATCACTGGGCTGCAACTGGAAGTCTAGAGTCCCTGTAGTCTCCATGGACACCACACCAGAGGGTTTAGGAGAATGCTGTCACTCCATGCCAGCCCTCCCCATTGACACCACGGTGGATGGAGGGGTCGTCATCTGTGGTCCTGAAATCCACATCCACTCCAACTTTGTATTCCATCTTTTGTAATCCTCTTACTATTGTCTGTTGTATTATTAACATGTCCTTAGTTAGGAGGAACAGAAAGAAACAAATTTACACCACTTTTCATGACAATAGATTTTTTAAAAATCCAGAATACCTATTAATATCTAAGGAATTGCATGTCTGTAGAAGTTAGTTGTGAAATGCTACTGAATTATTTATATAGAAATAAAGGACATTATTAGTTTTTTATGCCTATTACTCCCCACCTCTATCTACCTGTATCCACTTTTAAGTGTAAAGCAGAATGAAGTAGAATATACCATTGCACAGATGTAGTCTTCAATTTAAGAGCCATCATTAAGTTACTGCAGAAATTCAGGCAAATTATTTAACTTCTTATTCTCAATTTTTATATTTCCAAAAGGCAAATGGAATGATATTATGTGTATTCCCCAACATCTTCTTCATCTCTTATACTCATTCTCAACCAATTAGGATACCTACATCCCATATGCTTTAGTGATGTTGTAAATATAATTTAGTCCAATAAAGCATGACAAGAGGGATACACAAGGCTTCTGGGAACGAAAGGCCAAGCTTTTTCCAGCTGGGTGTGATCAAGGAACATATTAATCCAGTTATTTCTTTAAACCAGTGTGCAACCATGAGGTGAACCAGACTTAGGATGAATCTTATACTATTTAAAGAACAAAAATAGAAAAATCATGGACCATTAACTACATTAAGGAAGTATTGAATCAAATAGGCTTGAAACGTGCCCTTTTTCTGGACATCTTCAAATGTGATATACTATTTTTTTAAAAAGCTAGTTAAGCCAATGGGAGTTGAGTTGTATAATTTGCAATGTCTTAACTAATGTGGAGAATAATAATAAATTCTGACTTAAAGAATGGTGAAAATTAAGTGAAATAATAAATATTGAGTACATATCACAATTTCAGGCACATAGAAGGAGTTCAGAAAATGGAATTGATTACTTTAGATTTTTGGAGGTTAAGATTGGAATTAGGAAGATTAATCTCATATAGAGCATGGTAATTCAAGTTTTTGCAGACTGTGTATATTACTAGTAATAGGCATTTCCCCTTCTTTGCACTATAAGTTAATTTGCTTTGGGTATTGACCGTGAAATATATAGCTTTAAACCAGTGGAGACAGAGGCGTTTCTATTTCCGTGGTTACATTTCAAACTATTTTTTGTTGGGGTTCACTGAAGGCCTCCTAGTTTAGAATTTCTTAGTTGAGGATTGCTACTTATCCATCAGTTTTATTTTAAAAAAGTCATTTAGTCATCTAGGCATTGTTACTTTCAGATTTGATGCTATTAAGAAATGATAGTGTCTTAAGAAAGACTTAAGATATTAAAAAACATATTAATAGACCAGGATGTGCCAAAAATATTTAAAAATGTAAATATCTAGATTCTCACAAATACTTTGTTTTTACACACAAAGTACACTCCTCACTATTAATATTGATGCTTTACCAGTTTTAGACCAACATAAACTCGTCAATATTGTGGAAATGTCATGTAACATATCCATGACTTTCTTACAAATTTTTACTATGATTAGATATTAAAACATGGCTGGGTTCAGAGATGTAGCTGATTTTGCAGTGAGCCAAGATTGTCAAAGTTACTACAATCATTGATCCTAGAATTTTTGAAACATTTTAATCCAGGATTTAAATTTCCTGAGTACAACATATCAATGTCTATAGTAATATCAAACATATTACCAGTACATTTACACATTTATATAAGCAACTGCAAGGTTTAATAGGTACTTTTTTAGTAATTTGATTTCCTATGGGAAAAACTACTTCTAGAAGAGAATATTACGTTTAAAAAAATTACTTAATGCAGAGGCAAACATGAAAATTACCAGTGTTTAAAATTATGCATTCATTTTGTTGCATAGCACTCATTATATTCAAATCATTTCTACATCAGCAACACTGTGGGCTAGAACCGATTGTCCTGGGTGTCATTGTAAGGTTACATAAAGGTGTTCAAATTTGGAGCTATATGACTACTAAAAGTGTAGGGGTGAATATTATCTTATTATATCATTAATGTTCTTGGTTTAATATAATATTTCCTATTTTGACATGGGCAATTCTATTAAAATAGTTTTTAGAACACCTAGAAGTATGAATTTAGTAAAAAAATTCTATCTTCAAGAATGCAGGTGTTATATCATATGAAGAACATCTGCTGAACCAGCTGTTGTCACCATTTAAGTTCAATCTGTTGCCAAGAAGCATTTTCCCCCAATCGTTTTATTTGTTCATTTGGGGAGAATGATCTGGGACTGAGTGCCAAGGCTAGATGTGATTATTACAGAAAGAGTGATTTGGTGGGCCTCAAGTGGGCCGTCATGTCTTTGCAAATCGAATGGTCTGAATCGCTGCCAGGACATATTGGAGTGTAGTTGATAGATATACTGAATGGCACTGTTAACAGTGATGGTGAAATATTTCGCTTTAGTGAAGGTGAATGTGAACTCTGCACTGGAACCTGCTATACGTGTAGTCATTTAACCAGAACAAAATACCTGTTATGCACTGGGCTCAGGTAATGGAGCCAAGAGTCTGACCTATGCAGTCAAAATGAATTGCAGGCTGAGCATGAAACTCAAGTTAATTTTGGCGGTGTAAAGAAACACCCACATTATCTAGGTCAGCTGTCTACATTTTCTTTTCCTGGATGATTGCTAAACTCTTAACTTTGTAAACTGCAGAAAAGATTCAAGATATGAGTTTGATTTAGTTGTAAAGATATAAATAGATGTTCAAATATCAGTGAGAATTACCTCCAATTATTCAGCGTGAGAATGAGATCAGAAACATAGAATTATTTCTCTTGTATTTTGCCTCACAAATATATCTTTAATTAGAAGAATGCAGTGATTTGTATGTATTTCTTGTACATTTGCCCCAGGCAATCACAAATCTCTGAATTGACCTGTCCATCAGGAGAAAAGAGAGCTGAGACTAGATGTTAAACGTACCATGTTCAATCTCTTAAACTGTGATACAAGCAAAATTTCACCAAGGAGAAAAAAAATAAAACAAACAAAAAAAATAGATTTTTACAAATACTTTTACATTGTGCTAGGGGAGAAAGAAATCATAGGATAAATGTCCTGTGTGTCCATGATGTTACAGAAATGTCCATTTATTTATTTTTTGGTGGGGGAGGAATTTAACCCTTTTATTTACTTATTATTTACTTATTTATTTTTTATTTCAGAATGTTACGGGGGGATAAACACTTTGGTTACATATATTGCCTTTGCACTGCCGAGTCAGAGCTACAAGCATGCCCATGCCCCAGACAGTGCACACTGCACTCATTAGGTGTGAATTTAAAAACATTTACATTGGTACATTATTAAATTAAACGCCTTCCTTTTTAACATGAACAAAATACATTTCATACTACTGAGACTTTGTGTCTTAGACATCTCAGGGGTATAGGTTTGCTCTGGCCTTAGATCAGTTTCTCTGAAAAAGTTGGAAACACTGCAGTATTACTGCGTAGTGATACCCAGACATTCTATGAGGAAACCCAAACTCATTTATACTGGGTTTCAGCTGGGGCAGATAGCGATTTTGCTTATTATTAGTATTGAACTATTCAAAAATTAAATGATTTGATTAAAAATCTTGATAAAATTGTTGATAATGTACAATATTTGTATGCTCAAAGAAAGTGATGTCATTAGGGAGGCAGTCCCTAATTCCTTGGGATCAGGTCTATACTCCTCTTCATTTATAAGAATCATCACTTTACCATATTCTGCTTTTCCTGGATGCTGCTTTCAGTCCATACTTCCAACGACAATATCTCCTTCCTGCCCCCCTCTTCTACACTTTTAAATCATGAAGCGGCCCTCACTGCAATCAACACATGAAAACCTCAGGCTTTCACCTCAGTTGATGTCAGATGAACAATGTTTTTTGATATCACACTCAGGAGTTTGGAATTTACTTTTATGTGAAGGGGAACAATAAACAATTTTTGACCAAAGGTTAAGTAGAGAAATGACATGCTCAGATTTAATTATGTCATTAATAAAAAAAAAATCCCCATTTTTCATGTAGCGAAAGCTGCCACAGAAAATACCACATATTTGTCAAGTTAGCTGCTAGAATCTCGCTAAACCATGTGAAAGCTGTACTATGCGAAGGCAGGAAGACTCTGCAATAAGAGCCAGTTATCGTAAAGAATGATGGAGAAAGGGAATAGAAAGAGGATGCAGCACACGTAAGCTAAAAAGGAGACAATATAAGAGATGTACCAACTATGGCTTAGCTCATGATTGAGGAGCTCTCTAAAAGACATTAAAGGGAAAGAAAAGAGAAAAAAAAAATCAATTCCATGAAAAGACATGAAAGAACCTGAAATGCATATTAGTAAGTGAAAGAAACTAATTCAAAAAGGTGACAGACCGTATGATTCCAACCATACGACATTTCAGAAAAGGAAAAACTATGGAGACAGGAAAAAGACTGGTGATAAGCAGGGATTAGAGGGAGGGAAGAATTAATTACAGAGCGCAGAGGACTTTTAAGGCAGTGAAAATCCTATGTATGCTACTATAATGGTGGATTCATGCCATTATACATTTTTCAAAACCCATAGAATATACAACATTGAGCATGAACCCTAATGTAAACTGTGGAATTTGGGTGATAATGTTGCGTCAGCGTAGGTTCATCAATTGAATTGTAACACATGTACCAGTCTAGTGGGGGATGTTGACAATGGGGGAGGCTGTGCCCACGTTGGGGCAGTGAGGACATGAAATCTCTCTGTACCTTCCACTCAATTTTGTTATGAACCTAAAACTGCTCTAAAAAATAAAGTCTATTAAAATAAAAAAGAGGATGCAGAGAAGCATTGGCAAACTATGCCTTGCCAAGTGCTTCAACTTGCCAAAAGAGTTCTCTGACCTGGTGAGATGGAAAAATGGGAAGTGGAATGAGGATGGAGAAGGTTCTGTGAACTATTCTACTTTATCTGCCCCCTCTGCCCAGCACGGAGTTTGACTCTCCAAGAAAAAGGCCGGAGCATTGCAGAATATTTAGTCTTGGCTTGAGAGAAGCAGTGACTTGAGTGCTGCAGTGATACTTTAAGGCACTTTGATAGAGTCAATTATTGTGGCTCTCACCTGCTGAGAGCCCAGGATGATCAGGGTGTGGGAGCAGGTAACTGGGTAGGAACAAATTCACATCCACTTCAGCAGCAGCGTGCATGGGTACTTCGGCATAGGCCTGGATGGTTTTTAGATTATATTAATGCAGTCATACAAAAAGTAGATCAATCACACAATGTTCCTATATCCCAGGAATTATCTCTATATTTTGAACCAGAAAAAGAGTATATAGGAAGACCAGGCACAGAATATCTTTTTGTACTAATCACGCCTTAATTATTACACCCTAAATTGGGTAACTAGTTTAGGGGAATTATCCATTCATCTATCTAGCTTGGGGAACTATCTATTATACCTATGTTTGAATTCTTCTAATTTGGGTCTAAATCCAGATTGTAAAAGTACAGGGCGCCAGTTCAAAAAAAAAATGTCTTTTTACTAGGTTAGTTTCATGAGAAATCTTATTTTTTAATCTCCGAAATATAAGAAAGGATGCTTGGGAGGCAGAACCAGAGACACAAAAAGCAAAATAACTTTCTTTCTTTCCTTCCTTCCTTCCTCCTCCTCCTCCTCTTCTTCTTTTTCTTTCTTTCTTTCTTTCTTTTTCTTTCTTATTTCTCTTCCTTTCTTTTTTCAAAGCAAGTCTGAAAAGAAGTCTATTGAGGAAGGACAAGATAGGTTTGCCACAGACAACGAACACAACCCTCTGTCATAACAAAAGGGCCAAAATGACTTCTTTTCACCCATGAAGTAATGTATGTACTGCAGGCAGAACTTAAAGCTATTTTTACAGGAAGATTTCTGAGAGACATTGAGCAAAAACAGAGTATCAGTAGGCAGGTTAACACAGAGATCAGTTTTTAATGTTTTAAACAGCAGTCCCTAACCTTTTTGGCACCATGGACTGGTTTCATGGATGACAATTTTTCCATGGACTGGGTGGGGGTGAAGGGTTGGGGAGGTAGGAGGATCTCAGGCAGTGATAGGAGCGTGGGGGCTGCTGTAAATACACATAAAGCTTCCCTCACTCACCTGCCACTCACCTCCTGCTGCGAGGCCTCCTGGGCGATGGAAGATGATTTTTCCAAGGACTGGGGTGGGATTGTGTGTGTGGGGGTGGGTAGCAAAAGATTTGCTTTTGTGGAGTGACAGGGGCAGATGCCATAATACTGTTGATTGTAGAGTGAATGAAATATGAAGAAATTAAACAATGAAGACAACATTTACAAGAGCATGGGTTTGAAAGAGCAGTGAGGCGGGAAAAAAGTAATATCTGGAGAAGAATGAAGGATGTAGAACGAAGGGACATTTTTCATTTGTTTTGTTTTAATGTGAGGGACTTAAACATACTCAAAATTTAATTTAAAAAAACAAAACTAAGTCAGATAAAACATCAAAAGAGGAAAAAGAAAACAATAAAGAATGTAAAATTCCTGAGAAATCTGGAGATGTGGCATTGAAAACATAGGTGAGGGCAGAATCAGAGAAAGAATACTTGTTCTAATTATGGTAGCCTTGTTTTTTAAGTCTTTAGCCTGAAGGAAAGTGGAGAAATATAGGGAACATTTTATTTTTAGAAGCAATTTTGTTTTTATTTTTCCTTGTTTATTTTCCTGAGTTTAGATATTGGATTTATGGAAGCATATTGGTAGAGTAGAAAGACCAGGGGCATTTGAATCCACGTAGTTGCATTTGAATGCCAACACTGCGATTTAGCCAGTTACACGATCCCTGGTAAATCACCCAAATCTCTCTGAGCCCAGTTTTGTCATCTAAAAAATTTAGATAATTACATCACTTTAAAGGCTTTAAACTGAAGGCTAAATGATATAATGGAATGCAAAACACCTACTAGAGTGTTTTTCACATTGTATGCACTCATACAATTAAAATGAATTAATCTTAATTCCTTTCTCAATTTAGTCTGATGAAAGATTAAAATTTTAATTTCAAGGTTGATGTGAGAATGTGATCTTTTCCTCTAAATATAAAAATTTGTGGTTTGTGGTTGGTTTGTGTCTAGTCTGGACAGCCGTAAACTCTGTTGATGCAGAGTCCTTCCTCATTTTGCTGAAGGAGGAATTAGTTTTGACAAAAACATTTTGGGTACTTATACTGGCACCTAGGGAGCTTTTTATATGGCCAACTAAATGAATCTCTGTCTCTCTGATAACGTGTGACAAAGCAAGTATTGGAAAGTGATAAATTTAGCTCTGCTTCTCAATGCATGTACTGTCTCAAATCAAAGCTTACCCATAAGGGCCTTTGCCCTGACCTCTAAGACAATGTTCAAAACTCAAGTAGCCATATATTCTGTGCCACTCATAAAATCCACTACCCTTCAAACATTCTTGCCTTGAGTATAGTGATTTAGTTGGGTCTTAGAATCCCACTGCTTGCATTAGATAGTTACATCACGTACTAGCTATGTGACCTTGTAGGAAAGTAAAACATAAGCAGAGGAAGTATGGAATGGGCCCTGTAAACAAATGGGATGCTGAGTAAGAGAACATACTATAACAATAACAAGATAAGGGTAACCGCAGGCATCACAAGAAACGTAACAGAAACAACACAGGGCACATTATATGACATTACAGTTTGCCTTCTGCTCCAGTGGACTTTGGGCACCCCAACACATCTGGGCCTAACTATATAAGGTGAAAAACTTCCCCACCCAATGGCAGGAAGGAGACAACATTCCCATTGGTCAAGAAAAAAAGGGGAAGAGAACTTCACAAAGGAAGAGAGGCCAGACAGGAGAAAAAGGGATGACACAGAAACCCCAGTGCCACTATCCATTGGAATGTGTGCCCCAATCCTACCCATTTTGGATGTACTATCACTTGCAGATTAAACTTTTTGCTTGCTTACACAAATTGTCATGTGCCTCACTTTCATTCTTCTATCTGGGGAAGACAAGATTCGAGATGTTCACATCAACCTCTGCTAACAACCTTGGATAAGTGTCATAAACTATTAGTGTTCGTTTCCTGATTGGCAGAATACAGATAATAGCATGGGGCTATTTTGATGTTTACATGATGTATTTAAACCCCCTAGAATAGTCTCTGCACATGGTAAATACTCATTAGTTATAAGCTAGCCATTTTCTTGATATTCTGAAGTCTCTACTGTTCCCTAACCTGCATTAGTTTCTATCCTTTTTCCTTTTAAAATTTCAGCTTAAGTATTAATTGAAACTAATCTTTTAAAGCAAAAGCTTCAATTTAGAAGCACAACATGCTCTTAATATCCCAGCCCAAACTTTTGTTCTAGATTAAGGAGCCTAGAGTTTAGAGGGTATGTCTTGAAAACCTTAAAGGAGAGTACAAGTGAAATGAAAATCACACTCTCTTTTGCTGATTAATGAACAGAAAGAAAAAAAAAAAAATGAAGATAAGAATGAAAAAGGGACAATTTAATTTTTAAATTTCTTATCCATTTTATTATTTATATCTTAGAATAATTTTAATAATTTAATATTATTCCTCTTTTCATTGTGAGAAACAAGTATACATAATACTTTGTAATACAGATAAAAAATAATTGAGCATGTATGGAAAAATTTAGAAATAAATAAAAGATCATGCTTGGTTATTGAATTAATTTATGGAAGGCTCAGAAACATTGTGACATTTAGCAAATATGTGTTGATTTGTAATAAAAGACGATGCTTATATTAATACAAAGTCCTTGAGAAAAAATGGTAGGGGAAAGAGATGGCATTTTGATAAAAGGAAAATAATTCTGAAAAAATTGTGATATGTGGACAAAAATTAATGTTTGATCTTTGG
>NW_012144966.1:19697575-19697901 GCF_000956105.1 Propithecus coquereli
TTCCCATTCCCTAATCATTTATTTTATCCCATCTAATGTCCTGTATATGTATATTTGTTAGCTTTGTCTGTGTGGATGTTCCCTAGTCCCCCCCCACCCGGTTCCCAGTGTCAAGAGTCCAGCTGATGATGGAGTGATCACAAACACAGAGCAATTTTCTACAAGCTGTTTATCACATAAAAGAATGAAAGTAAAGAAGGTAGTTATACAAAGGGAAAATACATTCCTGATAGAGTGGTACATGTCAGTCTCCACCAGTGGAGGAGTGGAGAAGGACTCCAAAGTTCTGAGAGCAGGCTGCCTTTTATAAGCCCACTAATTTGTCC
>NW_012144966.1:19709718-19712550 GCF_000956105.1 Propithecus coquereli
AAAGCTATACGACTGGTACCATTTATAGCAAGGGGTAATATTTTTTTTAATTTTTGTTAAAAATGAACTATTAAGTTCATTTAAGGCATCAGTAATTTCATTAGGCTCTTGGTCTTTTTAATTTCTCCATTTAGCATATGATAAGTTATATCATATATGTATGTAAATTACATTCTCATTTATCATTAAATTGTAAAATTTGTCTTGATTTTCTTTGTTTCAATTTTTTTTTAAGACTAAAGATGTCAAGTCAGAGCTGATGAGATTTGGCCAAAAGCTGCCCTTTAGAGAGTAATATAAAAGTAGTATGATAACAATAGTAAATGAAATCTGAACTTAGAACAATAACTGTATTAGTCAGGGTTCGCCAGAGAGACAGAACCAATGGGCTGTGTGTGTGTGTGTGTGTGTGTGCGTGTGTATACACACAGATATATGAGAGGACATTTATTAGGGGAATTGGTTCACACAATTAGGGAGGCTGAGAAGTCCCACCATGGGGCATCTGCAAGCTGGAGACCCTGGAATGCCAGTAGCTTGATTTAGTCTAAGTCTGAAAACCTCAGGGCCAGGGAAGCCAGTGGTGCAACTTCTAGTTTGAGGCCAAAGGCCTGAGAACCTGGGGGCTGCTGGTGTAAGTCCTGGAGTGTAGAGGCTGGAGAGCTTGAAGTTCTGATGTTCAAGTGGAGAAGAAGAATGCCCCAACATCAGGAGAGTAAGAAAAAAAAAATTCTTTCCTCTACCTTTTGTTCTATCTGGTCCCCACGCCAATCGGATGGTGCCCACTAATGTTGAGTGCTGATCTTCCCCACTTATTCCATGGACTCACACCCAATATTCTCTAGAACACCCTCACAAACACACCCAGAAATCATGATTTACCAGTTCTCTAGGTATTCCTTAAGCTAGTGAAGTTGACACCTAAAATTAACCATCACAACAGGAAAATAAAATATCAAAGAAATAATGAGAAGGACAGAAAATAAAACAGAGGGACATGCATTTCTGAGGTTTGGAGGTGATTAGTGCAAGAAAGGAAAGTATTAATCATGTGATACTGTTTAATCTCTAAGTCATGATTCTTTGGAGTTTCTATTTTCACCTTCCAATTAAAGAATGAATATGGAAGGGTCACATCATAACTATCAAAATATAGTTACAATCAAAGTATTTCACAGTTTAATAGAAACTCATAAATACAGTCGACGCACTTTACTTTATGGAATAAACCTAAAGTGGTTTTAAAGCAACTTTACCAAAGGTTTTGACTTTATTGTCATTTGAAATTGTCTTCAGAGAGTGAATGAAATAGCTTGCTGAGGAAACTTAAATATTGAGGAAACTTAAATATAGAGTCCACCAAACAATTAGCATGATTTAATTATTTCTGCCTTTTGGGCCAACCATTAACGGTCAAGGCATTTCAAGCTTAAGTGAGTGAGAATGACATGTCTCAAACTTCCTACTCTTTATCTTCTCCTGCAAGATGCAGCAAGGCCACTAAGCATATGGAGACTGCTTGTTTGGAAAACATTTGAAATACATTTTAATTTGTACATCCAAACACAACAATCAAGTTAGTCCACTTTGTTTCTGGCTTCACATCACTTCCACCCTGAGCTGCACTGTGTGCTATCAAATAAATAAACATTTCTCACTTGGGGCAGAGCTCTGAAGCCAAATTAGACTGAAGCCAAGTGCTATTGAATGATAATTTAACATTGAACAAGACTAGCATAATTTATCTATTCAAACTTAAACAGTTTAAAATACAACATTCAAATATTGTTATTATCAGAAACATATTTAAAAGATTCTTAGACTTCAACAACAATGTATCTAGACAATGAGTATTGGGTAGTAAGTCATCATTCTCTGGCTCTGATATTTTGATCCAGCCAAGCCCAGGTTAGTGTTTATTCAGTTGCTTGAGTTCCCCAGTTGTGCTGCTGCATTTGGAGTGACTTTAACTTCCAAGGCATTTTAAAAAGGTAGCTGATACTTTCTTACATGAATAGCATGAATAAACAACAGAGCAACACCAGAAACTCATTACATTGACTAATTTGTTTACTTGTTAACTACATTTGCCCCCAAGTCAAAGAAATAGACTGAGTTGGAAGTATAGATTCTAACGCGATTTATTAAAGGGTAATTTTAGAGCTGCGTTATCTGAAAATTACTAACCACATATGACAATTAAAAATTTTAAATTAATTTTAAAAAATTACAAACTCTGCTTCTCAGTCATATAAACCACAATTGAAGATTTCAGTACCCATATGCGACTCGTGTCCACTGTATTGGACAGTGCAGATATAGAATATCTGTATAGATTAAAATTCCAGAAAATTCTACTGGACAGTGTTGCTACATGGAATCATGTGTACTTTGCCCAGGGATTTTTTTTTCTTTGCTCCTCCTCCTGTACATTGCAGTATTGTGCTTTGCTACAAATGCTACTGATTCGGGGTGACTGGATCATATTGCACTCATGCCCTACTGAGCATTTCAAAGTCATGTTCTAGTGCCAGAATTAAATGTATAACTTCTATCATCTATTCCAGATTACCACTCTTATACCATTTCCTAACTAGGAAATTTGTGTGTACTTACAGTTAAATTTTTATTCTATTAACTTAACAATGTGCCCTATATTATATTTTTTAATGTGTGAAATTAAAGATTTTGCTTTTTTGCCTTTATATTCATTTGGATTCTAGAAGCTTTGAAGAAGTGTGGCTTTGCATCGTATTTTCAATTGATTTTTGGTTTTAGAAATCTTATTAATGCATCATTCTACATTTGATCAGATATGTATCAGTTTATAAT
>NW_012144966.1:19712600-19714802 GCF_000956105.1 Propithecus coquereli
CATGAACCTGAAGCAGCTTAGCTGGTGTACTTATTTCTGGGGGTAATTTCAAAGTTCTAATAGAGATCCATGCACATAGAACCTCCTTTGAAAATCTATATTTTAAGTAGATCTGGATATGCAATGGAACATTTTTTCTCTGAAATAAAAACCATGAACCAATAAAATTCATCATTTTCCCCCCAACAATACCTAAGTTACGATGTGTTTCTACTCCAACATTTTGTACTTCACCTTCTTTAATATCAAGATTACTTTTCTGGCACGTATTCTACTTTCTATTTTTGAGAAAGACCTTTTAAACAACAACAGCGACATAGCAAATGCTTACCTATGTTGTTTTAAAATCAGTGTGAAGTGGTAAATCAACGAAGTGAGACAGATGCCCAGATTAGGGTCTACAAGGGAGAAAAGATGATGACACAGAGAGGGAAATGTCATGGTTAGGAAGGAAAGCTAAGGAATTTTAAACACCATGAATGGGGTAGGCTCTCATTCAAATGAAGATAACTAAAGTGGTATTGAAAATATACATAGAAGTTTCGTGGCCTGTACAGTCTAGAGAAACAAGAAGCAAAGGGTTTTAGTCAAGACACCACACGCTGTCTTTCTAAATTTAATAGAGTGACTGTCCCTTTGGAAAGATGCCTGCCTAGACTACTTTTGATTGTCAAAAATATCACAGAAAATCAATAGACTATATTATGATCTTATATTTTTCAGGAGAAGGTTTTTAAAATTTTGTTTATTCACATAAAAAGGGATGGATCAGTCAATAAAACTATCTAGGTTTCTTTGTAGTTATATTTATCATTTACATTATCAAATTAAATTTCTTGTACAGAGTCATCTTGTGTAAGTTTAGACAGCTTAAACTCTTTTCTCAGTTCAGGTAATTCTTGGAAAGTTTCATTTCTAAAGTTCCAAACCAGCTTGAGCAAACAATCAAATTCTGAACTGTTCACGGCCTGGTTCTCACGGCCCTTTGTCCTCTCAGAAGCATGCATCAGAGAACATTCTAACATACTTGGTACTGTATATATGCATGTTTCTGAGGTTTCCTTTCTATTTCTTATTGGAACATAAAGCCATAGACAACTGTGTTATCTTGAATGGCAGGAAAAGGAAAGTTAAAGAAACTAAATGCCAATGCAAACGAAGAAGCTAATTTGTATGCTAAATGATCCGATTCCTGGACCTTGCCCCCGAAAAAAAGAGGCTGAATTATTAAAGCAAAGCCTTGAAGTGTCATAGAAAAATATTTTAAAATAGCTTTGAGAAGGTTTCTGGCACAGAAGATGAGCAGAATTTGCTTATATATCCTGATTATAAACCGCAGTATGAACTTTCTCTTTGGGTTGTTGGTTATAGCTATGACTGGTTAAACCCAGATTGAAGATAAAATTTCGATATGAAGTAAGTTTTGAAAAGATTGTTAAGGAAACAGAGCTAATATTTGGTTGAGCACTTATAATGCGTGAAGTATTGTCATATTACCTTATAGCATCTGGGTGAAGGAATTACCATCATCTTCACTCTTTAAATGGGAAAACCTCCCCAGTTTAGAGCCAAGTAGCAGAGATCCATTTGACTCTGTGAAAGTTCTGACTCTATTGCCCTACACAACATATTAGCATTTCTATAATAAATTGAAAATAAAATAAATATTTCTAAATTGCTCTTACAATGTATTATATAGGTGTAAGTTTTGCTAAAACAAAAGAAAACAATCTGATGTCTATGTAGGTGCCATGTTAGCCAGAGGAGAGATAGTGGCCTACATTGAGCATGAGTCGAATCACAAGAAAAAGCAGAAGGGAACAAAACAGAGATGTCCACGCTGAATTCCCTTCTTTGTTCTCAAGCCTTCTACTCTCAATGACAGAGATTTCACATTGTCTGTCTGACGTAGGCAGTGAAGAAACTTGTAGTCCCTGGAAGTAAAGTTATGCTCATGACTCATCACTTTTTAAATTTTTAAATTCCCAATGTAGAAGTAATTCATGTTCATTTTACATCGTGAAACAATGAAAACATTTTTTTAATGTAAAGTATCTCTTTCCCAGCCCTCTCTGTTAATAATAGTTTAATGGTATCTCTTATGATTCTTATCCAAACACATATATGGGGGTTTATTGCTTTTCTTAAAAATGTGATAATTATTTTGACTCTCCATTTTATTATTTAAAAATGCATCATAGT
>NW_012144966.1:19726101-19729334 GCF_000956105.1 Propithecus coquereli
ACACACACACACACACACACACACAGAGATTAATAACACTAGAAAACCAAAAAGTCCACTACAAGAAATTATAAGGACTTCTGGAAGTTGGATGGAAGATGGCATTAGATACACAGAATAAAAATTCCAGAAGAAACCACAGTTTCAAACCTGCAGGAGAAACGCTGCAAGGTTTTAAAGATCATTACAGGACAGCTCCTATTTCAGATGTAATAAACATTAGGTGCAACGGGAATCCAGAAGCAAACAGAAGAGAGATTAATTGGAACATTGCTTTACCAGAAGGAGGGGCACTCTGATTCTCATGTATACACTTTTAATGAAAAGATGCTTTTGGAAATAAAGAAGAGAAATGCTATTTTGAAAACAGGATCTGCACTTACCAATAAAAATATGGTATTCATGGGTCCATATTAGTAAGAAAATAGAACACTGATGCTATATCTAATTTAGCCTCATACTAATATAAACCAAGTGTAGTTTGTTTTCAGTTGATGAGCTTTTGATACAGTTATGCACAATTGATCTAATTTTGTAGTTGATTGACAAAATCAAAATAACTGCATCTGATATTCTGAGGACCAATTCACTTTGGCTGTTTAACAGTGAGCTGGATCTCTGCAGATTTTAACTGAACATTTCAAACAAACTTTGGCAGAAAGCTAACCTCTTGTTTAGGAAAGAACAACAAAAAAATAAATCCCTTCATGTGGGCAAGTATGTATTGAGTAAACATTTGAAATCTTTTTTTACACATTGGTAATAGCCCTCCCATCCTAAATTTAAAGGTTTTGTTCTGTAACTACAAAATACCTTTTTTAGGTGTCTGCAAAACTTTTTCTAATATTCCATCCAGATCTGGTTAAATCCGGGCTGGTTAACTGCCCAAAATAATCTCATCAGATTGTTTAATAGATATTTGAAATTTTGAACTGAGAATCCCAGAGAATGGGTAAACTGGGAGATAAGCCATGTTATTAAGATACTTTGGAGAGGAAGCTCCTCGGATAATTCTTATTTCTTTCTTTGTGAGTTTTCATTGTTCAACAGTTCCTTACATGTTATTATCCCCCACGCCCCATGTGTATGCACAGGTGTCAGTCCCGGCCTCTTGGCAGACTGTTGTCCTGGTTCTTTGGCTCCTTGCTTGGAAAATTCACAAGCAGGGTACATGCAATGGAGTGACCACAGACAGGAAGCAATTCCACACAAACGAATTTTATTACAGAAAAGAAGGCAGCTATACAAAGTGATAATACGTTCTAGAGAGGAATGGGCCAGTCTCCATGAGTGGAGAAAGATGTTGAGGACTCCCAGGTGGTTTCCTTTTATTGGCCTGGTCTGGGGGCGGGCTTACAGTTGTGAGATGTTATCTGGTGATTGATGTACACGATTGACAGATATTCTTATAACAAAGTTACAGCTCCATAGGCATGTATGCCTCAAAACCTCTTGGTGTTGTTAGCTGCATTTTCCTGTTGTCCCTTCCTTGGCTTCTCCGCCCCTAAGAACCACCCTCCTGGCCTGTATCTGCCACCTGTAGATTTGGTCCCTGCCTAACACAGGCATGAACACACACCAACACACCTTGACTAAGTTAACCAGAATTGTTTTCTGCTTCTTGTATCCAGATAGATTAATATCCTGACATTATAAGAAATTCTTAACCTACCTGAAAGTATCCATGGCTTAAAAGATTGGCTCATTCTTAGAACCAAAAAACAACCTTAAAATTGAATAAAATATTTGATTTAACAATTATTTGTTGAATATCAAGTAGACATAGACAAGAAATAGATTTCTTTTTTTTTTGTTTAAGATTTTTCAAGTTATTCACTTGACAAATATAAAATTAAAAAGTGTATGCACTTATGTACTTTTTGATATCATGGGGACTATTCTGTACCCGGTTCTCAATCTGCTTAATACTCTGAGTTCAAGAAAAGTTCTCTTGATAAGCACCGTGGAATGCACAGCAAATAGAAAACTGGAGCTATTTTTCTTTACTCTAGGTAAACAATCACTATTTTAGATATTATTTTTCTCATTTAATGAAAAAAGCCAATGTTTAGATGAGTTTTTCTAACTCTTTGTACCCTCTACATATTTTCTTAGGCTTTTTATAAAAATATATACTCATAAGAATGGAACCTGAATCAAACAGGTACATTTTTTAATGTATTAGGTGCCCATGTTTATATTTTTCTGCACATATGGTAACAGCTTCTTTCTTGCTTATTATGTTTGCTTAGACTGATTATCTGATTATGTCTGTTTTTCAAAGATCCCTGAATACTTTCCTTGTGTTATTGCTGGTAATGCAAGGTCAATGTGAAAGTCACAAACCTGACTCAAACAGAGGTTTGAAATAGGGTGCGGTGTGCACCGTCTGGGGGATGGACACGCTTGAAGCTCTCACTCAGGTGGGGCAAAGGCAATATATGTAACCTAAACATTTGTAACCCCATAAATGCTGAAATAAAAAAAAAATTAAAAATTAAAAAAAAAGAAATAGTGCTTGGACATTTTCATCTCTCTTCCCTCCATGAGATCTCTGTGAGAGTATGTCTGGGTTAGTCTCTTAGAATAATGTGACGGATTTATAGAGGGGAGTGGAGTGATGCAGTTAAGGCCATTCTAGACTAGGCAGCCCTCAGCTGACCCACTAGTTTACCAAAGACACATGAGCAAGCAGAGCTGAGATCAGTCAAGCCAGACTCGTATCAGCAAAATAAGCCAGAAGACCCATAGACTCATATACAGAAAGGAATATCTATTGCCATGTGGCAATGAAATATGTGCCTGTCTGTTATGCAACATCTTTGTGGTAATAGATAACTGATAAACTGACCAAACTAAAGTACGGACAAAGCCAATGTACCCTCTTGCTTCCAACCATTCCACATCCAAGGAGGAAATACTTAAGTGTGAGGTGTGTGTGTGTGTGTGTGTGTGAGTAAAAAAGAGAGAGAGACAAAGACACACACACACACACACACAGAGAAAGAGAGAGAGAGAGAGAGAGAGAGAGAGAGAGAGAGAGAAACACACACAGAGAGAGATTAATAACACTAGAAAACCAAAAAATCCACTATAAGAAATTATGAGGACTTCTGGAAGTTGAATGGAAGATGGCATTAGACACACAAAACAAAAATTCCAAACTAAAATACAGAAAAGTCAACGTACCCTGTTGCTTCCAACCATTCCAAATCCAAGGAGGAAATACTTAA
>NW_012144966.1:19733334-19734218 GCF_000956105.1 Propithecus coquereli
AGCACCGTGGAATGCACAGCAAATAGAAAACTGGAGCTATTTTTCTTTACTCTAGGTAAACAATTGTTTAGCATCAGCTGAAAACTATCTGAAGAGTAGCTGAAGAACATATTCAGCATTAAGGCCTCCCTGCCTAGTGAGTTTGTCTCATTACTGAGCCAGTTTGACTCTGAAAAAATTGAAAAAAAAAAGTTTGTCTGTGTAGCCAATGTAATGTAATTAGGCTGATGTGGAATTGTTTAATTGTGACTGTAGAAACACAACAGGATACCTGCAGAACCAAATTTCATCCTGGGTAAATCTATCCCTATAAGTTTAAAAAAACAAAACAAAACAGCAGTTTCATGCTTAAGTCAAAACAAGTTTCGTAACATCTTATCCACTCTTGAAAGTTAACTACTTTGTATACATTCAACACTATTTTGAAAGAAAATAAATATGGGCTATTTTATTTAGAGGCAAAAAAAAAAATGTAAGTGGTAAGATTAATTATAAGAACGTTTTTTTCCTGGAGATGGTACTAGTCATTTTAATATAAATTCATATTCCTGTAGGTTTGTAGTCTCAAGAAAACAGAGAAACAAATAAATATTAAATAATAGTATTACTTAGAAATTACCTTTTCAAAGATGCATACATCTAGTTATATTAAATAAAATTTGGAGAGAAAGGAGGAAAATTTTACTTTTGTCATTTTAATGTGTGAATGAAGTTTTCCTTTAAAAGTAATACGTTTGAGAGGAGAAACAGAAAAAATATTCTATTACCACAAGAAAATGTAAACATCTACTACATCTGGGTAGTTAGTACATGAGTGACATTTTGTTGTGTAGTTTTTAAAAAATAGATTTATTTATTTTTTTACTTTATTTTTTGTTTTATAA
>NW_012144966.1:19735301-19744775 GCF_000956105.1 Propithecus coquereli
AAAGTTGTTCTTTGCTTGTGTCAGCATAATCCACTTTTTCCTAACTGAAGTCTTATAATTTAGAACTAAATAAAATTATTTTTGATATCCTGTCTTGATTTTAACCATTATATAAGAGTTTATTCCAAAAAATTCATAAGAATTTATCAATATTTAAAATAGTGCCACCTCAAAATAATGATACCTGCAAAAACACTATAGCCACAATTAGTATTGGCTTAAATATATGAAGAATGACGTGAGCAGCCTGTGTGAAGCATTTCGTTAAAACATGATCCTGATTATACATCTTAACTTTACTGCTGATTGCCCATGATGAAAGTTTATTATATACTAATCAAAATATTTTAAAAATATACAAAGTGGCTATGAATAACCACATGAATGTATCTTTTCAGGTCATTAATTATAATTTTTACTGCTGCATCTTTGGACACTGCTGAGAGTATTTAATCACTAAGGATAGAGAATAAATACATGTTTTAGGAAATGCAATTATTAATGCATTTATACTTAAATGAAGAGTGTGTGCAAAAATTTTTTCCCATAGGTTAACTAAATTAGCAAAACAATGATAAAATCATAAATGTTTAGAGCTGGAATAAAACAAAATTTCTTGTTCATGCTCTACTTTTAAATAAGAAAATTGAATATCTGAAACATGACTCACTCAAGATTGCACAATTAGGGCTTGAACCACATTAAGAACATAGGGTTTTAATCCTTCCAATTCAGTACTCTATTCAGGTCAAATGAAAAATTAAAGCCTAATGTATGTTGAGATCCAGATACAAATTGAATGATGCTTTTTCTGGTAATGCGTATATATCAAACACCTTCTCTGAACTAAAGCTAGTTTTAAATATCCTATATAAACCATAAAAGGCATCCTTCTTCCTCTCACAGATGATCAAAGTCAGTGTGATCAGAAGAAAATTTGTAAGGACTTCCTTTTCAAACATCCTTATTTTTGCACACAACAATGCTATCAAGTAACATCACACAAGCTTAAATGTTTGAATTCAGTTTTGACCTTTCTCATGACCTTGGTAGCTCACATTTAAGCAGCTGCCAAATCTATTAGTGTCACCTCCAAACTATCTCTCAAAATTCATGTCCATCTCTTGGCCATTCTGAGGATCATTTGCTCAGGGAAGGACTTTATTACCTCTTATCTTGGCACTACAAGTAAATTTTAGCTGGGCTTTTTCAGTATCTTCTCTATACTCTACAATTTTTATATTGCCCAGAAAGTAATATTGCTAGATAACAGTAATATCAGCCCCCTTTCCACATGAGAGCATTTCATAGTGGCCCATTACCAATTGATTTGATGATACCTTCTGTTCTGCAAACATGTCCAGGAGGTTTGTGTTTCAGAACCTTTGCATTTGCTATTCCTCTCCCTGGAATGCTTTTTTCTCCATCTTCTTATGGGTGGCTCCCTCTCGTTGTTAAGTTTTCTCTAAATATTACTGTCCTGCTATGCCCTCCCTAAGTCAACCTTTTTCATAGCACACGATGTCTGAGGTAATCTTGCTTATGTTTGTATCTACTCGTTGTCTGTCTGCCTTCACTGGCAGGTAAGCTCCAAAAGAACAGGTATCTACCTTGATTGTTGCTGGATCCCTAAAGCCCAGAATAGCAATTTGGTTCTCAAAAATGTGTTAAATACTAGAAGTGTTAGCCTTAAGTTCAAGAGCCTCATTCCCTGGCAACTACTTACCTTTCAAGATTTATCAATCATTTTTTCTTTCTATGCACCTATGTGCCTTCAGTTCCACCCACTCAGGATTCCAGGCTACGTTGATCCTTTTCTCAGGTTATGTCATAATCCAGGGGATGGCAAGCATCACTGCCATGTAGATTATCCACTTTATTGATGTCATTTGTGAAAATGAAAATACCTTGGCTTCTCTCCAAGCTCTTCATAATGAATCACCCTACAATTCTGATTAAGAAGTCTATGAATTTATATAAAAAGAGTTCCCAAGTAGTAAGCATGTAACCTCTTGTTTGGGAACCAGTTCCTTACCTATACGTTCTCTACTAGCGCAAAATTATCTACCCATTAATACCAAATTCAAATGTTACACCTTTCATATTATTCTTAAATAAATATAATTTTCCTTTAAGGCCTTACTAGCCTAGTTTGTCTCTCTTTTTATGGTTCTAATAAAATATTTCCACTGTGAGTATTAAATTTATAACACATGTACAGTGCTTAGAATTTTCGTTGCTGAATATTAGGGCTTGGTTAACCATTACTTATGATTATTATCATAGATATATTTTTGTGTTCTGCCTTCCTCATCCTCCCAAGGAAACAACTCACTACCCACATATCCTCATATGCCTGTGTAGTAGATAGCTATTTTTAAAGAACAAAGCTTTTTTGTCTGTTAATCTTGTTGGTTAATCTTATCTAAATCAGTACTTCCTACAGGTCGTAGTATAATATTTTTCACAAATAAATTATTAAATGCTTGATACAGAAATTAAAGAAGCAGGGAGGGGGGATATAAAAAGTTGGCTAATGGGTACAAAAAGACAGTGAGATAGAGGGAATAAGTTCTAGCATTTGATAGCATAAGAGGAAAATTACAATGATAATTTATTGCATATTTCAAAATAGCTAGAAGAGAAGAATTGTAATGGTCCCAACACAAAGAAAATATAAATGTACCCCAAAATATGTGCAACTATGATATATAAATAAAATAATACAACAAAAAAATAAAAGACAAAAATAAAATAGAATGAAATAAAATAGACAAAAGAATGGAAGGAAGGAGGAAATAAAGAATGGAGGAAGAAAAGAAAGAAAAAAGGCTTAAACTATTTTTTTTTTTTGAGACAGAGTCTCACTGTGTTGCCTGGGGTAGAGTGCTGTGGCATCATCCTAGCTCACAGCAACCTCGAACTCCTGGGCTCAAGCGATCCTCCTGCCTCAGTCTCCCGAGTAGCTGGGACTACAGACATGCACCACCATGCCCGGCTAATTTTTTCTATATATTTTTAGTTGTCCGATTAATTTGTTTCTATTTTTAGTAGAGACGGAGTCTCGCTCTTGCTCAGGCTGGTTTCGAACTCCTGAGCTCAAACAATCCGCCCGCCTCGGCCTCCCAGAGAGCTAGGATTACAGGCGTGAGCCACCGCGCCCGGCCGGCTTATACTATTTTTGAGTAACAATAACTGTTTCCTTTCTGTGCTGGATATCAGATGTATGCTATTTTGAGCTGCCTTCATGATGTATCTAGTGAGTGAGAATTCCAGACTAGTGTTCTAGTGTCACTATTTCTGTTTATATAGGCCACACTCTGGATCTCCATTAGCTAGTGGAGAGTGTCTAGTATAGATAATCTATTGGAATTTCAGTTCTATACATGGTACAAATTGAAATAATACAATGAATATTTTAGTATTACATCTCATTGTCTTTAAGTGGCAATATTAACAAGTGTCTGAGACAGCAACAAAAAAATGCAGTAAGTGTTTGGAACATGTGTAATATATGGAATGACACAGATAATAAGGCAGGCACCATTCAAGAATTTTCAAAGTCTAAATGTAAAAATAAAGGCAGAGGTATCAATTACTGACTCCATCTTCTATGCCACTCAAAATGCCTGACAGAGGATGCCAATAAGCTTAGAATGACAAGGGCACAAAACAGTAACCATGTCAGTCCAGTTGAATATGTCCTATCAAATTTCAAATAGTAAGGACAATATTTGCAAATATAAAGACAAATTTACATGCATGACTGACAAGCGCGTGTTAAAAATGTAAGACAGTGAGTGATAAATAAGTAAATTATAAATTCTTGGGTAGCTTGTTTGGCTCCCTGTAGTGCAGAGTTTAGGAGAAGTTATTTTCTCCTTCTTTCTTTTTTACACTAAACCAACTGAAGAAGATGCTCCAACTAGCTCACTTTGTTATACACAATCTCATATGAGGGATTTCCTTAATATTAGTTTTCCCATAGATAAAAGTTAAAAATATTAAACATTAATGGTGCAATTTCTCTATGTCAAACCCTGGGCTCATTGATGAATGTATAAATAAATTAATTAATAAATGCAGTACTTTGGAGTTCACAGACTGGAAGTAGGAGGAGGAATAAGAGACAGAGAAGTAAATCAAGAATGAAGTTTGTTAAATGTTATAACGTGCTATGTGCGCACAGAGGAGGAACTGACATCTTTGACACAGGGTAGATCTTGATGCTATTTTTTGATGAAGATGGCATCTATTCTCACAACTGTCAAGAGATGTTGTTAACAATAAACAACTAATGATATAATTAAATCGATATTATACCAGCAGAATTGATAGCACTCCACGAAAACCTGGAAGAAAATGTCTGCTTAAGAGTTTTAGGAAGATAATATTTTATCTAAACTTGAAGAACGACTCAGCGTTTATGATGTAGAAAAGTGGATGAAACATCTCATAGACAGGAAATAATGGTACCAGAGGCACTATAAACAGCTATTAAAAAATGTCTAACAGTCAACATGGTCAAAGATGATTGTAGAAGATGGTATGAGTGAGCAATGACAAAGGATGCTGCAAGATATTGAGTTTAAAATTTAAGTTGGGAAAGATTGTGGTGACTTTTTTGGTCATACTAAGCAAGTTTGATTTAACATTGTAGGCTTTCTGGGTGGAGATCAAAGATACTGAAATAGGGTAATTGCACTTTTACACTGCATTGGCAGTGTGGCTCATAAATTGAAGTAGAAAACCAATTAGGAGGCTATTATGTTACCCAGGTGAGGAAAAATGAGAACAAGACAGAGAACAGGTATACCAATTTGGAAGTTAATTCAGAATTGAACTTCAGCAGACTTAGAGATAGTACATAAATCATACCTATTACAGTGTATACATAATACACTATACATATTAGATATATATTCATAAAATATTAGTATTTTAAAATTCTTATTATATGTTCCAGGTATTTTGTTAGAAGTTTTATTTACAATGTTAATTCATTTAGCTCCTTGGGAGATATATATAATTTTCCTCTCTTTCTTTTTAAATGAGGAAACTGGCCTTCTACAGCCAGTATATGGTGAACACAGGATCCAGTTGATACTGCTTTGTGACAAGGATTTTTTTTCCCTGCTCACAAAAGATAATTCTGGATGAAATTATGCAGAGAAGAGAGGAATAGTGGCAAGTGTACTAAATACACTATTTAGGGTTGGGTGCACATATTCATTTTTCAGACCACTAGGGCACCATTTAGTGTGGTGCAGTAAATTAGAAAAACTCAGCTTAATACCAAGGAATGTCATAGACACTGAAAATTATGAATCTCCAAAGAATCATAAAACTCTGAGCTAGAAGAAATGTTAAAATGTAATATAGTCTATTCCCCACTTGTACTAAGATTGACTGAACATAAACCACCTCTAAGAGATGGGTGCAATCCACATGTTTTAAACCTAAGTCTCTGAACTGTGAGAAAATCCTGCAAGAGTGGTAAAGGACGCAGTGACTTGGTACCCTGATCCCTCATCCTGAGGCGATCATCAGGAATCAGGGTGACTCTTGGATAATGGACTTACCACACTCTGTAGTTGTTAAGTGAGATAAGATGCTCAAATTTTGTGTCTCATCTTACTTTCTTTTCCCTCTTTTTAATACAAGATTAATACAAGATTTTAATACAAGATTATTTCTTTTTCTTCTAGGAAAAACAGCTTATTGCTTTGCTCTACTCATCAATAAAATTGCTTTAAGGGCAGGGGTGGGGGAAGAGAGAGAAAAACTATAAATGTGCCAGGGTGCAATCTATAGATAAATCACAGGCTTTTTGTGTGCAATGCTTATGATATACCACCTTTAGATAGCATTATCATAATCATTACAACTCAGAAGAAGCAATGTTGTATAGTAGAGAGAGATAAGATGTCTTTTGAGTGCCAGATCTCTCAATTCACTTCTCTGAAACCCACTGCTTATAATCCCCCCAAAATGCAGAAAATTACTCATGCCCTCTTACTTTACAGGGTTGTATTAAGTGCCAAATGAAACAATCATATAAAAGGACTCTGGGAACTGAAAAGTAACATAAGACACATGTAGACTTTATTCAAGAACAAGCCGTCATTATGTAATGGCCACTACTTGCCTAGTCTACCTACAAGAACATGGCACATTCTTGCCTGCAGCTGTCACATGGATCACAATTGTTTAATAGTAAATATTGTTCATCTTATTTAAAATTCCAGCAGAAAAGTTTGGTTACTGGAAAATAACTAAGTTTGTACCACTAATATAAGCAAATACATTGATAAAAGTAAACAATAAATCTAATGTGAAAATATATAATCAATTAAAATTCCTACTTAATAAGATACTTATATAATTTTATGCAGTTCAATGACAGCAAAATTAATCTCTGATAAGAAAATCAGAATGATAGCTACTTCTAAAAAAGAGAGCAATAAAGCTTCTGGGGTGAAAGAAATACTTTCTATCTTGAACTGAGTAGTGATCTAATTGGCATATACAAATATAAAAATTCATTGAGTAATTCCTTTAAGATAGTGGAATTTACTATATGCAGATTATATCTCAATAACACCTTTGCCCTGATTCCATCGTTGCCACCTACTTCTTGACAACACATTATTTTCCCTTAGAGATGGTTGTTTATGTCCCACCAAAGTACCATGTAGGAGAACTGAGTGTTTCCTTGGAAAAAATAATGAGTTTTGTGACTGGCCAGATTCTGAGTACAGAGCCTTCTTCACATTCATTTCTATGTAAGTACTACTATTTCTACATGGCTACTACACATAAATGGACCGTGGTGCTGCTTGAGGGAGTCAATTATGCTCCAGTGAAAGGGACCATTGAACCTACTTCTGGTTCACTTTTGATTTGCAAGTTATCTCCATCCCTGCTTTGAGTTGTGAAAGTAAGAGCAGTTGCATGAATATATTGACTGTCTAAGGTTAGAAAAAAGTTACAGGATTAATTCTAACTACTAACTCCCCTTCAGCGTACAAGAACATGAAATTATATTACTTGCTGAACCATTCCACCACATTCTGTTCTTGACCGAAACAACCTGAGGTTTTGCTCTTTAACTCTTTAATGGCCTCAGGAATGTAACATTGTGTAAATGTTGATTGTTATTATCATCAAATTACAAAAGCTGCCAGTGTTTAGGAGAATATAAATACATTTCACAAACATGATTCTTGCTCTTTTGTAGGATACTGGTTGATATTTCTAATAAATGACATACATGAGGGTAGCATTTCCTGATGTAGTCATCCCAATTTTCTGTGCATGGATTCTGTATTTTGTGAGTTATCTTTTGACTTCTTTCCTCACTTACATGCCTGCAGTCAGGTGGCAGAAGAAAAAGATCAAGGCTGGATGATACGTCTGTCAGTCCACTTGTATGAATTGAATAATAATATTAAAATTAGCAGTAGTGATTAGATTGCAGTGCATATTCCTTGAATATCCACTCTGGGCCAGGCACTCTCCTAGGAAGATTTACTTACACAACATCTTATTCAATATTAAAGCAAACAAACAATAAAAACAAACCACCCCATGCATTACATAGCATTGTTAAACTTGTCTTATAGATGAGAGAATGGAGACCAGAGGTTATTTACTTTTTCTAAGGACACATATAAAATGGTGGAGATAGAATTGACTCCATCTGACTCTGCTACTCAGTCTTCAAGAATGTTATACTCACCATGACTGTATTCTGACTAATTTACACACAAAGTTGAAGACAATTTTACATAGACTGATATATTGGATTACCAATCTACTATCTATAAAAAACGAAGCAGAATTCAATATTTATGAAGATTGATGGGCTCTACTTTTAAATATACTTACTATAAATAAAAAGAATTTATCATGGTGGGACTCAATTTCAACTATATTGATGACTCTAATTCTGTTATGTATACTTTATGCCAAATTCCTTTTCTATTGTAATAATTAACTTGACTAGTATCAAAAACCTAGCCAGTAAAAGATTTGGTGCTTATATACAGGGGATTTGATGTTCAAAACCAAAACACTTTCAACCCACGATTTTGGCTCTGTCTTACCCTAACTCTCAACTTTATTAGACTTTGCATCTGTAAAGGCCAGGAGCTCTCAGAATAGCTATACTCATCTTTGAACCACACTGTCTAGCACAATGCTTGGTACAAAATATATTCAATGACTATTTGATAAATGAAAAGTCAGAAAAATGATGTACTTGCTATATCTTCATATAATTACTATATTTCCTTGTTTACTCACACCTGATCCTTCTGAGCTTAAGGATTCTGTGGACATATACCAGTTACTTACTTTTGCCAAAGTTATAATTTTGTTATAATCAATGAAACTTGATACTTTATGCAAATCAAAAACATAGGTATTGGCAGAAACTCTTTCCAGGACTTTTTGCCCCCAAAGCAAAAGGGAAAAATTAGGATAATTATACATTTACCAGCTTTATTCATTACAATGAGAGTTTTTCTACCAGATCTTATAACAAAACACCATTTAACCTGAAAATAAATTAGGCAATGACTTGTCCATTGACATTCCTCAAAACAAACAAACAAACAATGTTTTCTTTACATGCTAAGGGATAAATGATTTAAAGCACATTTTCAAAGCATGAAAGCAGATATCAGATTTAAAACCACAAATGCAGAAATGACTCCCCCTCTGACATTATAAATTACATAATTCCTTTTTATGCTCAAATGTCTTTCTTTGTAATATTAAAGATTATTGTACTGATATATATGTCCTATAAAACTCTACAGAGGCAAATTAGTTAATATTTATAAAAGCTGTTTATTATAAAAATCACAGCTTTAATTAAATAAGGAAAGTTTAAATCTTTGCTTTTTCTTTCAGTTATTAATTACTTACATTTTTCTCTTGTCTATGACAGCAAAGTTTTTATAATCCTATACTCTCTTATTCAACTCTTTCTCATTTTATATTTAAGAAAACAACAAGGGAAAAAAAAGCAAAGGACAGTGGGAGCAGAATTTGTACAAATTCTTTCTAAATTTAAGCAAGAGGCAACAAGATCGGGAAAGCACAGCAAGTGGTAAAAATCTTTTAGATTTCAAGTACCGTGACATTCTTATTGGCTCTGTAACTTGTAATTTACATTTTCATTCATTCATCTTCCTTCAAGGAGGAAGCCATTTAGAAGGGGGTGACAGACAAGTTAACAGATAATTACCAGACATTGTGATGAGTGCTTTCTTAGAGAGAAGCGATTTGAAGTGCTATTTAGTTTAGCAAATTGCTCTTACATATACCACACCATCTGATGCTCAAGGTATTACTTGGAAGCAGGTAGGGTACATATATATTAACCCTCATATCCTCATTTTACAGCTGAAAGAAGCTGAAATTGGAGTTTAGCTTCATTTCCCTGAAACTACATAACAAAAAAAA
>NW_012144966.1:19745040-19747245 GCF_000956105.1 Propithecus coquereli
TTAGTTCAATACCTTTATCAAATGAAGTGTTTAAGATATAACTGTGTGTTTTGGAAGGTTTTAAAGCATATAGGAAACAGTGGAGAAATAGTAAATTTAGTTCATATAAAACAAGAATTCAAAAGTAAGTCTTAAAACCAAAATTAATTGAAAAAGTCTCTCTTTGTAGAAAAATACTTTAGAATGCCACTGAATAAGAATTAGGGATCTATTATAGAAAAATCCATAAAGATTTCAAACAAGTATCCTGCTGAAGTAAAAGCAAAAGGAATGATAAATTTTATTGGCAGAAAATGGGACACAAAGCTAGAGAGAAACTATTATTTCAGTGGCTAGAATTCTTATAAATACTACACAGAAAGTGTCTCAATACCATATTGCTTGTATAACTCTTCTATTTCCTCCCTGATAACTTTCAGGCTAAAACTCTTTTGGAGAAATGGACTCAAATTTAGGAATTAAGTATCCCTCTTTTGTCAGATATTAATGTGTATTTATAGCTTTTTGGAGTTTAAGATATTTTGATTTCATAAAAGTCCAGACAATTTAATAAGTTTAGAAATCCTCTGTTTATCCATTGGTGATTATAGAGAATATTATTCTGAACTGGGAGAGATTTGATTATTCATTAAGGATATAAATTATCTTGAAGCTGCATGTTATCCATGATCTAAATTAGACATTGATTAAAAAGAGGAGTTAAAAGGAAAATTCAGAATGGATTATACTATTTAAAACATAGAAATGATATTGTACTTTCTGTTTTTGTACTCTGGAGTAGGCATTGTTCCAGGTTCTTACCTCGTTTAGTTCTTACACAAATGCTGTGAAGCAGAATACTAGATAAGGTTCTTAGTAGAAAGCAACATAAGTTGACTACAGCTAATTTAAACAGAAAAAGAACTTATTGCAAGGATTTAGGATATCTAATAGAGTCCATGGAAAATTTGGAGAACAAAGCTCACGAAACAGCATGAGCAAAGGATGGGCAGCCAGATCGTGGTCACATTTCTAACACAAAGCATGTCTGGAGACAGCACTGGGACCCACAGTTCCAGCCACTGTATTGCCAGCAGCGGGTGCTAGGTTGATTGCTAGCTTTGTTGCCATTTTGCCTCTGCAAATTTCATTTGTATGCCAGTGTCCCTGTGGCCAAAATTAATTCTCTATCCTCCCTTCCCTGATGCACTTTTGGAAAATAGTTCCAAATTAAAATCCTGGGTGATTGGAAGTACCTGTTTTAGGATTGATCATATGTCCATGTCCTAATAATCAAGAAAGAAGAGAAAATGAATATTTGGTCTTTTGGATGCTGCCTTCTGGCATTACTCACAAGGTGAGATATCAAAATCAAAAGAGAAGGGAGTTAATAATAAGTAATAAACAAAATTAAAAATGATTATTACTATTATGTATTTCTTTATTATTTTGTGGTAAGGAAATAGATCATTTAAAAGGCTCATTTAAGGTTGTAAAACTAGTAAGTGGAAGAACTAGGTTTTGAAATCAGGCTCTAGCTGGTTATGCATACTAGATGCTATCTTCCATGTCATATTGGAATTGAAAAGTAATACTTTCAATATAGCATCAAAGGTTATAACTGAGGAGTAATTTAATGACCTATGTATAAAATCTCTATATAGAAAACTGTAAACTATGGCTCAGAGATATTAAAAACCCAAATAAATAGACATATATACTATGTTCATGGATGAGAATACTCAACGTTGATGTCAATTTTCAAATTTTTTCTAGATCCACATCAACCCCATTGTAATCACAAACTATGATTTTAAAAGTAATTTATGAAGTTATTTTAACATTTATGTAATGACATGAAGTCTTTACCACCATTATAGTATAGTACAGAATATTTTCACTACCCTAAAAATCCCCCTTCTTATTCAGCTCCCCTCTCCTCAACCCCTGATAACTACTGATGCTTTTACTGTCTCCACAGGTTTGCCTTTTTCAAAATGCCATATAGTTGGAATCAAACAATATGTAACCTTTTCAGATTGGCTTCTATCACTTAGTAAGTATGCATTGAAATTTCCTCCATGTCTTTTTATGGCTTGACAATGCTTTTTTTAAAGTACTGGACAATATTCCATTGTCTCACCTACTGAAGGATGGCTTGTTTGCTTCCAAGTTTTGGCAATTATGAATAAACCTGCTCTAAACATTTATGGATAGGTTTTTTTT
>NW_012144966.1:19750847-19751554 GCF_000956105.1 Propithecus coquereli
CACATTCTTTCCTTACCAGAAAGTGAGGTAAAGACTACAACATAGTGTAAAGGGAATCTACTGGGCTAGATAAAAATATATTTTGATACTATTGATGTCTTAAAGTTCAAGTAACCAGACCAGTAATGTGAAGTTGTTGCTTTTTTTTTTTCTTTAGATTTGTTTCGTATAGACTATCAAGTAACCATGCAGAAATCATCTTGGTATAATCTAGGACATTGCATTTTTGACAACTTCCTCGAGGGATTCATTAAAGATTTGGAAAAACTACCTGACAGCTCTGTGAAGACTAGAGAGCGGAAGCCACAGATGATTGCATATGGGCTAAAAATAGAGGGCATTTGAGAAAGGTGAAGAGAGCAGGTGAGAAAATGCAATTTCCTTTAGCTTGGCTCCATATAGAGCCAAGGACCTCCATATCACCATATCACTGTGAAATCATAATGAGACAAAAGGGCCAACAATATTAGCCAGGAGGATTGATCTCGGTACAGCTTTAGAGACATATACATGATAGAAACAAATGATCTCAACTCTGGGATGTGGGACAGATGTGGTCATTAAGAGCAACCGTGGAACCTACGTGGGAGGTCAGGAGAAAGAAATGACTTATCATGGTTTACTCTGAGTATAAATTAAATAATTTAGGCATTCAATGACAGAAAAGGTAACATTCTACAAATTATTCTGGAGGGATTATAGTCAAA
>NW_012144966.1:19755809-19757410 GCF_000956105.1 Propithecus coquereli
AGATAGCTCACAGATGGCTTCCATAACCTGAGACTGATTCAACTTTTCCTCCCACAGTGGTAACTCTCTAAAGTAAGTCAATACATATCTATAGAGTTCTCGTAAGTGACACATTGAATGGTTGGCACTGGGAACATAGTGGTGAGCAAAACATTTCTGTTCTCAGCGTGGCTCCTTGTCAGGGAAAATCCATAGCCAAACTAATTTTTCCATTCACATACAATTCTTACATACCCTCTGCCTAGTTAAAGCCCTCAAGTGTCCTTTTTTTTTTTTATTTTCAGGTCCTAAGCCTCAATATAATCATATTGAAGAATATTGCCAACGTACTAACAAGTTCAAAGTAAGAAATGTAAATAGGAGAAATGTGCAATGATGTGAAAGATAATCCAGTTCATTCAAGCTCCCCAAGTTAAACCTGAATCTATCTGAAATATGGTGTCAACTTCTCACTTCATGTTACTTGGATAAAATATAGAGGAAAAGACTGTTCACTAGCATGCTTATTTGTATTTCTAGGATAAGCCTAGGTGGGGGCAAGGTAATCTATCACCTTATTTTTTATTGCCTGTGATCATTGCATTTTTTATGATCTCTTCTTTACGCACATTGACTTCTCTTATGTTGCAACTCAGGAAACTGTGAATGATAAATGATAGTATTCACAATTAAGCCATTAAGGTTAATATGGTCTTATAATAATGTTAAGATATTTTATAAAACAAGTCCCAAGTGAAGAAGTTGTTGAAGCACAGTTTTCAATTTCATTCTTTGACAACTATACACAGACCCAATTTTGACCTAATTTTAAGATTATATTTAAAAAATTCAGTTTTTACTATGGTTCTTGAATGTGGTCCAATGTCCTTTTATTCACAGCATCTATATCTTTTCAAAAATTTTCAATCACTTTAAAATTTCTCATAAATGCAAGCAAGGTTTTGTTATTTAAAAATTTCTAAATAAGATGCTATTTTCTAATCCTTTATAAATATTTTTAAATATTTTGATAAACTCATTATATAATTAATTTGGAAATGAAAGTAAAAAGAGTTTTGTTTTGTCTATTTTCTCTCTAATTTTCTTTTGATCCATGAATTTTTACATTTTTCAACAGATTTTATCTGGTATTTCACTCATGGAATATTAATTAATTAATTTATCCACAAATATTTTATGAGCATCTAACTTGAATGAGCCAGCGGTCTGATTTTGAGGCTTCAAATTAACATTCACGAGGTTCTTGATATCATTAGACAAGGAATGTAAAATAGGCAATAAAGGCACAATATAATGAAGAAAGTACAGAAAGCAGTGAGAGCAAGTAGAAGAGGTATTTAATCCATTCTATACATCCCTTTATTTCATACCACCATACTCTAAGCATCAAGCCATACTCAGTCTTATTTGTCCAAAGATTAATCAGTCACTTGCAAAAAGTCACTGGATAAAGTGTATATCTTCTGCTTCAGTGTCAAAGTGATCAAAGTCATCCAAAAACATAACTGTATATCTCTGTGTATCTATGTATTTGTTTGTCTCTCCATATGCATGTATGTATTTGTGTGTGTATATCTATATCTATATCTATAGATATATAT
>NW_012144966.1:19757460-19760177 GCF_000956105.1 Propithecus coquereli
CAAGCTGGAGAACCAGGAAAGTCTGTGGTGTAATTCAGTTCAGATTCAAAGATCTGAGAACCAAGGGAGCCAATGGCAAAACTTCCAGATGGTGTTCCAAGGCCTGACAATCAGGGAGGTTGTATGGTGAGGGAAGGCACTGATATAAATCATGGAGGCTGAAGGCTTGGGAACTAGGAGCTTTGATGCCTGAGGGAAGAAGAAGATGGATGCCCAGCCCTCCTCAAGAAGAAATAGAGAGAATTCACCCTTCCTCTGCCTTTTAGTCCTATTTGGGCCCTCAAACGTTTGAATGATCCCCACCCAACATTGGATCTTTACTTAGTCTACTGATTCAAATGCTAATCTCTTTTAGAACACCCTCAAAGTCACACCCAGAAATAATGTTTTACCAGGTATTTTTGCATCCCTTAACACAATTTGACATATAAAATTAACCATCACAGTAATATGTAAGGAATAGTAAATACAGTAACCTTCATTAATTTAGGAATTTAAGGATGTGATTAGTTGATAATGAGATTGGAAAGGATTAGTAAAATCAATGAACACCAGGCTAAACATTCGGTTCTGGCACATAATACACAGGGCCCAGGGAAAAGTGAAAATATGGGGTCCTTCATTTAAAAATGAAAAGAATTTCAAGATGGTGACAGTAGATCAATAAACCAAACATGGAGCCCTGCTAAGCATGAAGCCTGGTGATCATAGCTCACATGCCCATGAAGGCAGGTTAATAGACAACGGGGAGGTGCTAAAAGGATTTCATTAGGGACAAAATGTGATGAGCATGATGATATATGAAAATAACCTGGTAATGACTTGCTGGCTCAATGAGAAAAACGGGCAAGAGAAGCTTGAGATAGTTGAGAAGTAAATGTTGTATTCTAGAAATGTACAACTAGGAGTCTGGTTCCTGATAGAAATAGAGAGGAAGAAATTTTGAAGGTGTAAAAGTGGACAAGATTCGTGAATGGCTAGAAAAGGGGATGAAGGAGGGAGGAGGAGTCAAAGTGATCCAAGGATTTCAAATACACTTGACTGAGAGAACAATTTGAAATAGGTGTGGGCTGAAATCATTAGCCTTGTATCAAATGAGCTCATAAGGAGTGACGGCAGAGGAATGAAGTGGAGATATCCAGTCTTTAACAATACATAGATGCAGGGCCAGAGTGCAGGAGACAAGTTGACGTGTGAGAGCCAGAAGATCATGCAATCAGTGCAGCCGGCTAACATTTAATGATACTGATAAAATATATGTCATTCTATCTCTTAGCATTGTTATTGACTTATTTTATTTGTAGATTTCATGTTTCCCCACTAAAGAATTAACAATTTCTTTCCTCTCAGGAACAATACTTGCCTGAAACCAATGACTGAGCTTTCAAAGTAAAAAAATAATTATATGTGAAAAAACCTACTGTTATTTAATAAAGTAATCACATTAAGACCCCAGTATAAGTCTATTATCTCTTTTAATATTCTCAACAACCTTATAAGGTATGAACCATTTTGATTCCCATTTTAAAGATTAAGAGACTTAATCATAGGTAAGCTAACTGAATTTATTGATTATTTGAGGACTATTTATTGAATGATTACCAATCATACTCTTCTAAATGCTAGTTGTACAGTAATAACTAAGACTTTCAGCCACCCTATTCTTGAATAATTTTATACAACAATATCAATAATACCAAGTGGTGCAAAAAATTAAAAATGATAGAACAGAAAAAAGGATAAATATTTTAGATTAATGGTAAGGGGAATAACTTTCCCAAAATTATACAGTTAATTAAAGTAGACCAGGGTTTGAATTCAGTTCCACAATGGTAGAAACTTTCATTTTCGCTGTTGCATTACCCGTGGCCATAACTGTGTCCAGCATATATTTGGCACTCAAATCGTTGTTGAATAAAATGAGTAACAGCTAATATTTATTGATGGTATATCATGCATTGTACCATATTATTTTTATAGTATTTTAATATGCACAAGATAAATATTATCATTCTTATTTTAAGCATTTTGAATCTGAGGTTTAACAGTAAAATAAATTGCCCAGTGTTAGATTAGGACTGCATAAATGTCGGTATTTGAACTGGTGCCCATAGGAGCCCAAAGACAGGAATTTCCCACTGACATTCATTTGCAGTGAACCTTTTTATTCCCTCTAGTTTGGAAATATTGCCACTGTGTGAGTCTTAATGGAAAGATATGGAAAAAAGCCAGATTCTTGTATCCCAGACCCTTGGCAGCTAGTCAGTGAATGCTTACCTAAGACAGTCCCCAGGGCTGGTGCTATGAGGAGAAGAAAAATTCAACAATATTTTTTGAACACTTTAATCTATCAGTTATCCAAAAAATAAGTTACAGAACTGTTAAACATGAAATTAGTATGAAATATGAAAATGCGCTTATAAATTAGTTTTTATAGCACAGATTGAGTAACAAAAAAACCCTCCTTTGCTTTCAAATGGCATCTTGCTAAATACTTAGCATGAAATTTTTAATGATTATTTAGTTAGATGATGCCTATGTGTGACCTACAAACTGAGCTGTGGTTTGGGTGCTGGGTCTATTCCAGCTCTTGTGATAAGCAGTAACAATGGACAAACCTAAAGCAATCTACTTGACTATAAAAATAGGAGAAAATGGACATAGTTCAAATCATACTTTGTTTTCTCTGTTATAGATATTTTATGTTTTGGCATCTT
>NW_012144966.1:19763200-19767442 GCF_000956105.1 Propithecus coquereli
GTTTTTGTTGCAAGGATAGCCTTTATAATGCTTTAGTCAGTGCTATAAGAGTGCCCATCATCTGAACAGTGTTCATTATACCTGTTAGGTAAGTTTATTCTGCTGTGGTTCATGGCGAACTTTCATAAGTTTAATTTATCAATATAAAAGGAGAATAATCTGGTTTAAGGATCTGAAGACACTTTGTGGTTCACTTCACTGTAGAATAAGACAGAAAAGGAGACCATAGCAGTTAAATGCCCTTTTTTCAAGAATTTTGCTTTTACCTTACTGAATTGTTTTCAGTATTGATTGATTCATATTCTCAGTATGGTTAGAGACACTTCCTTTCCTTTTGATTTATTAATATTTTTTACTTAGCACTTTTCAGTGCCTGTGCAATGTTTCACACTAATCAAGGCTGCCTTTATTGGCTGGTCCAGTAATCCTTTTGTAAAAGAAAGGGCTGGAAGTTACAGCTCAGGAAAGAGAAAAGGAGATTTCAATTAAAAGGTAGGATTTTCTTTATTCTAACCTTATTCTGTGTTTTTGCGTGTATGTGTAAATCAATTTTTGGCTTATAAAAATACTACATTCAGAGAGCTTGGGATAGTTAGGAAAACAAGGGGAACAATGAAAGAATAAGAGCAGTCATATATATTAAGAACATTTTACCCATTCAGTTCATGATTAAAAGCATTTAGGGCACTAGAGAATTTTACTCTATTGATTATTATTTAATAATAATGTGGTGGTCAGATGTGAGTTTAAGAGCTTTAAATATTTAAATGTTTCAATTATATCCTGAATTTTGTTGAATCTATTTTCAATATAAGCAAGTTATACTGCATCTTTTCTTTTAAAATAATTAACTATGGTCATAGGCTCAGGTTTAACATGGTATATGCTGTCTTCAAGGATATATATATACATATATATATATATAAATATTCCTCATAATCAAATTATTTAGGTCTTCCTAATATCATCAAAGATTTGCAACTGATTTGTGCTGCATACATGAAATGTCACTTGATGCTACTATCAAAAAGACTAACAATAAGTGTTAGTGAGGATGAGGAGGAAAGGGAACTCTCGTACACTGTTGGTGATGTAAATTAGAACAACCACTATGGAAAGTGGCATGCAGGGTCCTCAAAAAATTAAAAATAGAACTAGCATATGATCCAGCTGTACCACTTCTGGATATATAGCTGAAGAAAATGAAATCATTATCTTGTAGAAATATCTTCACTCCCATGTTCACTGCAGCATTACTCACAAAGCCAAGACATGAAAACAAACTAAGTGCTTCTCAATGGATGAATGGAAAAAGAAGATGTGGTATAGATATCATTTAGCCTTCAAAAAAGAAAGGAAATCCTGCCATTTGCAGCATGAAATTATGTTAAGTGAAATAAGCTAGAAAAAAATGCTACATGATTTCACTTATATGTGGAATCTAAAAATATCAAACTTATAGAAAGTGCATAATGGTGGTTGCCAGGGACTGGCTATAGGGTGGGGGAAATGGGGAGATGCTCATCACAGGGTACTAAGTTTCAGTTTTAAGGTGAATAAGTTCTGGAGATCTAATGTACAGTATAGGAATCCTAGTTAATAAAACTGTATTATAAACCTGAAATGTATAAGATAGTATTTCTTAAGTGTTATCACTACCCACCCATACATGCATGCACACACACACACACACACACACACACACATACACAAATGATAACTTTTGAGGTGATGGATGTGTTAACTAGCTTGATTGTGGTATTCATTTCACAACGTATAGGTACATCAAATCATCATGTTGTACACCTCAAATATATACATATTTATTTGTCAATTATACCTCAATAAAACTGGAGGAAGGAAATTATTTCATTTTCTAAATTGTCAATGATCTAAAACAACAAAAGAGAAATGAGTTCTTTTAGGGACAAATATATGTTTGGAAAGGCATGTTGGAAATCTCGGATGGGAGGGTCTCACATTGACACAGCAAGTAAGAAAATATATTGATCAAATATGAAAGGATAAAAAATTGCTCAATTTAGTTAAAAGTGAAATGGACACTATTCATACTATAGTATGAATAGTATAGTATTCATACTATAGTATGAATTAGTGAACATTAAATTATTGGTTCCATGCTTTTTTTCTCTCACATATCATGTGTCCAAGTCTTATAGGGGAAAATATCAATCAAGTTAATTATAAAAAGATACATTTTTAAAAAACAAGTATTAATAATTATGACTGGGAACCTTTATTTTAAAGTTGAATTCTATTGATATAACTGTCTCCCATGCTTAACAAAAGTTCAGCTATATTTTCCTTTATTTTCTCAGATAAAATCATGTTCAATTACTGTTTGTGGATCAAATGATATTTCAAAGATTTTAAACGTACTTGTAAAAAGTAATATATAATAATTTTCAACATAAAGACTATTTGAAATTGTTTATGTTATTTGCACAACACTTACTATAGATTTTTTTGATGGTGACAGAAATCAAAGGAACTTTACCCATTACTTTTACTGCTCTGTTACAATGCAACATAGATTTTTTTTAAGAGAGCATAATGTGAATAACGATCTTGATGTTGAAAGTTTTTTAGAGAAAAATTCAAACTGCTTTTAATATTTAATTTAAATCTGGCTTTCCAAATTTAGTTCACATTTGGGTTCCTAAAAATTTAATTGAATATTTTGTCCTCTATTATCTGTCTAGGTCTATGCTAAATCAGAAGTGGAAATACAGAAAACTTACAATAGGTTCTGTTATAACATTTTTTGGCTGAGATTAAGCAGGAGAAACTTGAAATTTAAATATATAACTTAAAAGGCTGAATTTTTCATAGCAGTTTTTAATCAAAAGAGTTTTGAATAAGTTCTAATTCATTTTAGGGCTCTTTCAAACTTCATTTCTGTAAAGGAATGTGCCATTATTTCTTTTATCCAAACTTATGAAGCTATCTTTTATGGAAAGAATTCTGACTTTTAATGAGGGGTAAAAGAGAAAGCTAGAAAGAGAGACAAACTATTTTCTTTATTACAAGGTTATCAAATAATAACTAACTTGAACACTTCTTTTATTTGGGGTTAGAATGGTATTTTATTATTATTTTTTATATTAAACAGTATTTTCTCCCTTGTTATGAAAGATCAGAAAATTCCACATTTACTCTTAAGGAATGTTGGACTTTAATAAAACATATGCTATTTCTTTAAAGTTGATGATCATCATTTTTCAGGATGTGGGCATTTTCAATGAGTAATCCTTCATCAGTCAGTCTTATTTGTACCTTTTGTGTGCCCCTGAATAATTGTACAAGACCTTTAGGTTTGAGATGTTCCAACTTTGAGTAATAAGCTTGTAGAAATTATTCAATACTCAACTTACAAAGCATTTAAGTGTAAACAGACACCTTATTGTCCATCATTTAGATAAAGATCCACATTAACTCTGAAATACAACTGAAACAATTAAACTTTAAAATATGATTCTGATAGAATTCATTACAATATTGTAATCTTTCATCATGTGCTATCAACTACATGCATTGATATTGGGATGACCCCATTAGTTATAGTGACACAGTAATGGATAAAAGTTGTATTACACTATCATTCATAATGATGGTGGAAGGTAAAGTGTCATTTTTGATCCCTTTAACATTAAGTGTTATAATAACATAAGGACTAAAAGCTGAACACTAGTACAGTTGTCACAGATTTCTATCTAAATCCTTTCAATATGAGGAAGAGAATGTTTAGATATGTTATTGTGCAATGATCTACTTGGGTTGACAGAAAGCACTGAATCTGTGTCATCTCTCCTTATGTGACTAGGAGCAGGACATGTCTATCTACGCTTTAGAGAAAACCATCCATTCCTGCTATGGAAAAATTAACTTTTCAGCATATATGAAAGAGCATTTCCATATGTAGATTTGCAGTAGTCTAGTATGTTTAACCAGATTGGAGAATTAAGTTGTTATGTTGTAAGTCTACGGGAGCAGTGACTCATAGTGGATTATAATAATGGCAAGATGGCCCCATTTACCTGTTCTATAAAAGGTTTGAAAAGAAATAAGTGAACAAATGATTAGGTTGCAGATACATATTAATTTTTTAAATTTTTACTTTTATTAAAAGTATGATCTTTCTCTGCTTTTCACCATCTTTAAAATTAAAGTATTATCCTTGCATTTTTATAAAATTGTTATGAAAATTTATGTCATTTTTAA
>NW_012144966.1:19767492-19768027 GCF_000956105.1 Propithecus coquereli
ATATTTTAGCCTGGATCAAGACAGATCATCTGATATCCTCGACATTAGATTATACTGCTTTTGACCTTCACAGATTTGCCTTTACTGAATTGAAATTTTGTCATTTTACCCTGAGATTGCTTTGAGCTATGTATATATCAGAAATCATATAAAACTTTGAATTTATGATTTTATTTATTATAAAGGAATTTTGAAGGATACTATTTTTCACATCACATAGGATCTTCTTTTATAAAAACTATAAAGATGAGGATGGGACATTATTCTCATGCTTTATTGACAGTAAAGGCCATCCTTCTCATGAACCAAAGAAATGTTTTTAATCTTTTAAACACAGTGATTTTTGAAATGCTCATGTTTTTATTGTTTCTTTAGCCACAAGAACTTTAGAATAAATTATTAGTTCACTTCAAGCAAATATATATGAACTTAAAATGCACATGTCTGTTTCTGGCTTTACCTTTAACTTTTTTTTCTTCCTTTATTTTGTTTATCCCTGGATCTTTCATTTTTCAAATTTTTTGTTTTCCTGGAT
>NW_012144966.1:19778009-19779986 GCF_000956105.1 Propithecus coquereli
TTATGAAATGTAAACTCATAGGTTTTTATAAACCTCCTAGTAGAAAACAGGGTGTTAAAGACAGTAGTTATTTCCTTTAAACTATCATAATACAATTATTTCTTAACTCCAATAGCATCTAAATCCTGAAAAAAAATCTATGAATTTAAGTAGAAGAAACAAATTGGTTCCATTAACACTTCTAAAAAATGTAAAAGTCAGAATCTAAACCTGGGTCTGACTGGCCTAAAGTCTGAGCAAGTGGCTTAGTGCTTGATGCATGGTAAGCCTTCAATACATGATAGAGTCCTTATGCTTTCATTTCCATGTTTGAGTTTTGCATATTTCTCAGGGTCAAAATAAAATTTAAAGTATTTAAAGCTGTTTTAGTTAACTTTCTAAATGTAAGTGTACAATACAATTTCATTATTAATAATTGATTGTCCATGGTCATGATATTTTTTTAACTATTCACTCATTTTATTGAACAAGCAGCTATTTTTGTACATAATGACTTTTAAAATTAGGTCACATACCATGCATACACACATATATTAATAATTTCATTATTAATATTACTTTTCTTTGCCAAATATTCCTCAAAAGCATTATTTTTAATGACTGAGTATTATCATGTGTTTTTTTACTGAATGTTTTATATAATAATATCAAACCCTGGAGGAGCCAAGATGGCGGATGAGAAAAGCTGCCAGTCAGAGTGTCTCTGCAAAAAAGACGAATTTTAGAAGGAAAGGACAAAAATAAGCTAGCAGAGAAACATAGATCAGGTGAGGGTCAGAAGGAAGGGTGCCTGAAACTACAGGAGACTCCACAGGAAGACGTTGAGGAGGAGAACTGGAAGGAGAAAGGTCCTGAGAGGCTTGGAGGCCAGCAACAAGGGTAAGTGGAGCCATTAACTTCCCCCTTCCTTGCATCTCAGACTATTTGTGGGCTCCTGAGCGGTTGGAGAGACCTGCCGACACCAGCCCAGAGACGACTGCCGCCAGTGAGCAGTGGCCTCTTGTGGACTCAGCGCCGGGCTCCCAGCCCCCTTGGGGCACGTCCCCAGGTGCAGATCCGAGCCTAACAGCAGGCGCCATAGTGCTCCATTCTCTCCTTCCCCCTCCCTACCCGTGGGTGCCTGCCCAGAGAGACATTTTAGCCATCACACAGAGCCATCTCCAAGGAATGGGACCTTTCCTTTTGGGGCCCTACAGCAGACTGAGGGGGTATTCAGACTGTGAGTTCCCTGCCCGCCAGCCCTTCCAGGTGCTGCTTGCCTGGGGACTCCAGGAGAGTGGGGCAAATCCCGAGGTGGAGTGAAATAGATCCAGCTTGGGCACTCTGCAGGTGTTTCAAGACCAGCACCCCTCCCCCTGGCAGGGTCAGGGATTGATCTCCAGGGCCCAGGGGACAGGCCTGCAGACCAGACCCAGTACACCCAGGTCATGATCACGCTGCCCTGGGGACAGAAGAGACGAAGAGAGATCTGCGAAAGAGCCTACTGAGGAGTGTGTGCCTTCAGGGGTAGATCAGCGTACCGGAGCGGCAACCCTCCTCCCAAAAGAGGGCTGTGCACCCAGCTCAAGCTATGATCCTGGGTAGGGAACCTCCCGGCCCACGTTACAGCCAGGGGAGATCCAGCGGCCTGAGGTCCCGCTTGCTGGCAGAGGCCTAGGAGAGGCCACGGAGAGGGGGAGAGTGGAGGGGAGCAGACTTGCTCCAGAGTGCGGGTCTTAGACAGCCCCACCCCCAAGCGCAGACTTTCAGCTGAGTGGAGCCATTTCAGCCCCTCCTGGCAGCTTTGCACAGAAACAAAGAGCAGACCTTTGACCCCTGCTAACAGCAGTTGTGGAGCCTGAGGGCAGGCTTACCCAACCCAGCCCCACCCAGACTCACTACCGGTCCTGCCCCCACTCAGGTGGAGAATAAGGACACACCTGGAAATCCCAGGGCCCCACCCACCACCTGAGGCACAAGAGGGCCTCTTTAGAGGAA
>NW_012144966.1:19794776-19797225 GCF_000956105.1 Propithecus coquereli
TACCTATTGAACTACCTGCTTTTGGAAAGAGAAATGAGAAAGGAAGCTGAACAGGGACATGCAGAATAAGGTTCCAGAACTATTGCGCATCTGCTGAAATTAGAGACCATAAATTTTTAGTGGCACAAAGCTATCTAATAAGGTTGGATAGGATGGAGGTTGGCTCAGGACTATTTGTTTTTACAGGGATAGTATTAAAAATACAAGGGAGTAAATGCCTTGTGATATCAATTAACACGAGCGTGTTAGAATTGCAGCCATGTGGTCCAGCTCTAACAATGAAGGGAGTGAAGCATGTGAGGGTCTCAGGTGCTGGGACAATGTGATAGAAAAGAAAAAAAAAGGTATACATGTAAGAGTGAGAAAATCAGAAAACCGAAAGTGTGGAAGGTAATGATCAAAGAGTGATATTTGATTTTAAAATGTCTCAATGTCTGAAGAAGAAGAAGTGAAGAAGTTTTGGTGTTCTTTCCTTCAAATATCTTTTGAAATGTCAATAAAGATACACTAAATGCCTTATACACTGAAAAATAAGACCACATTACAGTGTTGAGAGGAATTCTCCTAACTGCAGCAATAAATGCTCACACTGGCAAACACATCTTAAATTGGTCACACTTTATTGTGTGATACAGATGATTACTAACGGTCAGAAATAAGAGAAAGTTGTTTTTAGATACTTCTCCAGTGACTTAAAAACTTAAGCCTACTATAGTAAGATTTTCCTTCAATAACTTGAAACTATCCAGCAGTCTGAACTAAGTAGAAAATATTTGTGCATAGTAATTTTTAAAATTACTTGTACTCTTTATTAACATTTTGAAAGTAAGATGTGCAACTTCTATATAGCTATCTAGATGTAATATTTCTATAAAATAAAGATGTTTTTATATTCGAGGTATAATATTTAACAAATAAATTTGTTTATTCTGCCAAATATTAAGAAATATAAGATTTTGTTTGCTTGATTTCATTTCATGGCCCAAATGAAAATATTTTTGTACAAGCTTGTAAGTAAATGTATATTTCACATACACAAAAAAGAAAAGTGTATGATAGCTTTTATTTTGCCTTGGCCCATGCTAACTTTGTTCTATTGTATAAGTTTATAAAGCTGACATTTTTCCTGCTCATTTTATACTTTTAGCTCCAATCAGGACTTAAACAACAAAATGAATTATAAATCAAGAGCTCCAAACTGCATGTATAAAATCATTATAAAAAATGAGATAGAAATAATCAACATTTTGGCATATTTAGTTTTCTGTGGTTATTATTTTTGAGTGAAGATAAAAATTTGGGAGGATATTTAGACTAAACAAATTTAACAGTTCTTAGACACTGCTTGGTACATAGTAAACACTTCATAAATATTTGCTATTTTATTATTATTAAACTTGTTCCAGACTTAGACTTATTATGCATTTGGAGACTTGTCATCCTTCTTAACTATATAAGCATTGCTATATGGAGCTGGGTACTATGAAACTTTTCACAGAACACATTTATATAGAAAGAAGTAGCTTCTGTACAGAAATGGCAGAGGACCCTAACTGCTTCCTTTTGAAGTTCAAAATTATCAGAATCTATTACAGAGAATAGAATGATGCTCACCAATGCCCTTTTCTGAAATCATACACTAAGATCTGAGAGGTTTCTCATGAGAGTGGTAGGGAACAGCACCAATTGACTGGTCTCATCCCAAGGGTGAAGATCAGAGGGAGGGTGATGGTAGATGATCAAATAAATGGATAATTTTGGTCCTTATTCAGATTTCCTGACTACAGATTAGTCTAAAGAAATAAAAAGTTCTAAAAAATTTAACCCTTAGAGCCCTAGTCAGTATTGATATAAGACATCCTTCATTAAAAATAACATTGTGGGAAGGAGAATTTCCTTTTTCATCTCAAGTCTCCACTGCAGCCCCATCAAAATGGCAAAAGATTGCATGAGTAGCAAGGGCCATGAGCACAGGGAATATAGGAAGACAATCAGAGCGAGTGGTCCAATGATGGCCAAATCTCTGCACTCCACTTACACATAATGAAAGCACTAATACTATGTCTTCCATTAAGGAGACAGCTGAAAGAGGAAGATCAAGGTCAGCTGTACTAGGTAGTGAGTTTGGTGCCACTTTTTGGTTAAATCCATGAGTTTCAGTTAATAAGATCACTGGGATTTTGGCATCATTAACAGTGTTGTGTTTGACATTTAGATGAACAGAAATTCTTCTGTCTATAGAATTTCCTGCCCAGCTGGCTGTGATGGCAAGAACAACAGCTACATCACTAATGTGGCTGTGTTACACTTCTAAGTAATTTTCAAAATATGCAATGTCTCCCTTTTCTGAAGCAGAACTGATATCAATTCTTTCAGTACACACAAGACAGCAGTTTCAGAACAACAATGGGTCTAGAGATGTGTCGAAGTGTTAGTTTAATTTTTTTTT
>NW_012144966.1:19798665-19800565 GCF_000956105.1 Propithecus coquereli
TGTTCAAAAACTAAAACCAAAGTTGAATGATGGAAAAAGAAAGTTCTTTTACAGTTCCACAAGACCTTATCACTGGGAGTTTTTTTGGTTCTAAGTTAGAAAACTGTGTTTTCCTATGTAGGATAAAATGTTTATGCCAATTTGTATCATGTTTCCACTACAAACGAGTGTTATAAGTTAGTAGACAGGCATTAAATCCCTTCAGCCCTTCTTGAATATCAACTTTAGGGTATATGAGCCACTGAAGAGGAAGCCTTTGTCAGATGATATGAGAAAAGACAGAGAGACTCACTACAGAGAATTGACTCCACATTCATGGGGGATGCTCTCAATATGTTTAGATAAACTAAAACTTTTTTGATTCCTTTGTGTTTGCACAATAAAGCACCATCTTTCTATCTACAACCCAATGCAGTCAAGTTATAGGTTAAAATTGATCATTTAGCTTGTATTACAGACATACGCTTCCTGTACAGGAATGCCAAAATTATTCATGTATCTTAATCAGGAACCAAAGTTGGAAAAATTACTAAGGAGGTAAACAGGGAATACAACTCCTGCATTCTTAATTCACTGTGTCTGAGAAGCAAGGCTCTTCCTCTCCCAACTGATTAAGGTTGAGAATCAGGCATTTATAATGCCCAGTGCATGTAGCACAGCAAGGAGTGGGAAAAGCTGTTTTCTACAACTTTAATTGACCTCACTCCTGAGGCTGACTAAGGCCCCTAACCAACCTCTCCTGGGAGCATTTCCTCGAGAAGAATATGTAATTGTAATTTTTTTCTCTATATCTTTGAAATGTAAATATATTTAAATTGCTAGTTTTATAATCCAGGAAGGTCTTTTTCAAGAATCTGGGAGCCATCTTTTTGAAATGCAATCATCCCAGGAGCTATCACCCATCTCTCCCATTCTCCCTGGGAGTGTAGGAGCTTAACTTTGGTGGACCTCTGCTTTGACTTGTAAAATTGCTTTCTGCTATAAAGATAGGAAGAGAATATTTACTCTTCTTTTGGGTAAAATCAACTAGCAAACATACATGTCCCATGATTCCCCTCTCATGTTAGCCTTTAAAAATTCTCTCACCCTTTGTGTAGGCAGAATTGAGTTCAGATTTTACTTCTGGCCTTTCTGCCCCATTGCAATAGATAAAGTCTTAGCCTGCGTAGCTTTGTCCAATGCAGTTTTTGCTTTGACAGACCCATTATAGAGGCCCTTCCACTGGAGAACGATCAGTGGGAAGTTGCCTTGTGTTTATAGAAATTTGTTTAAGTGAACTTTGGACCTGTGTATCTTCATGCATGATGTTGTTAGGGGGGATTACTGATGACAGAAATCACAGTTACTAGAAAACAATTTTGTGAAGGAAAACATGGATGGCCTCACTGAAGCAGAACTTGGCAGCTGGTATCCAAATTCCTCAGACAATTTTGTGGTCAGTATCTTTCAAAGAGTTGGGACTGCTCCAGTAGCAATCACAAGATAGAGAATAAATGATGTATCTTGACAAAACAATAATTTTTTCCTACAATTACATCCTAGGTTTTTTTTCCTTTTGTCTTTTTTTTTTTAGTTGCTTTTTGCATACACAACTTGCTCTTTCTGTTACATCATGAACTATCTCGACTACTGGTTTGTCTCTCTGTTACAACAATGTTCTTGTACAATGGCTAATGCTCGTTAACTCAGGCACGTGGAACTCAATTCCTTACAACAATCCAATGGCATAATGAAGCTGGAAAAATCAGGATGGGAGTTTTCCTGGAGTAGACCCTGTATTCATTATTTATTTCTGAATAACAAATTTCTACAAACTTAGTTGATTAAAACAACCAATATTTATCTCAAGGTTCTACAGTTACTAGAGAAACTAATAGTTTAGGTGGGCCTGCATACATGG
>NW_012144966.1:19804360-19806255 GCF_000956105.1 Propithecus coquereli
TTGTAGAAAAAAGAATAAAGAAGAATGAACAACCAGTCAGTAAAATGAATCAATATATGAATTATATGTATCTCTGAGGGAGAAGAAGGAAAAGCAAAAAGCATGGAAAATGTATTCAGTGGAATTATTGAGGAGAATTTCCCTGGTATGACCACAGATTCAGATATCCAGATAGAAGACAGTTATCAAACACTGGAAAGACTCATAGCAATTAGGACATGTACAATACACATAGTCATCAACCTAGCCAAAATCAAAATGAGGAAAAAAATTCTACAAGCTGCAAGATGAAATCAACAACTAACCTACAAAGGAAAACCCATCAGACTAACAGCAGAGTTCTTAGTGGAGACCTTAAAAGCTAGAACGGATCGGGGCCCCATTTTTAATCTTCTTTAACAGAACAACTGCCAGTGAAGAATTTCGTGCGCTGCAAAACTAAGTTTCATAAATGATGGAGATATAAAGACTTTTCCAGAAAAGCAAACACTAAGGGAATTTGTCACTACAACTGCCCTACAGGAAATGCTCAAAAGTGCATTGTGTATGCAAAAGCACAACAGGTACACACCAATGTAAAAACACTCAAAAGTTATAGCTCACAGCTCTTATAAAATTACAGCACAATGGGAAAATGAAAAAATAATGTATCATCCAACGTGATGAACAGAACAGCATCCCACATATCAGTACTATCACTCAATGTGAACAGAGTCCACCTAAAAGACATAGAATGCCTGAATGGATTCTAAACACTAAACACTACCTAAGTATTTTCCATCTCCAAGAAACACATCTAAACCACAAGCACTCATACAGACTCAAGGTTAAGGGGTGGAAAAAAGTATTCCACTCAAATAGAATCCAAAGTGAGTAGGTATAGCCATTCTCGTAACAGATAAAATTGGCTTTAAATCAGCAATTATAATGAAAAGGGGAAAGATAATCATTATATAATGATAAAGTGAGCAATTCAACAAGAAGATATAACAATTCTAAATATATATGCTCTTAACACAGGAGCTCCAGTTTCATAAAGCAAATTCTCCTAGATCTAAGCAATGAAATAAAAATATTAGCATCTTAATTGCCAGGGACTTCAACACTACACTGACAAAACTGGACAGATCATTGAAGCAGAAAATGAATAAAGAAGCACTGGACTTACACAGGATTCTAGAAAAAAATGGACTTAACAGAGGTTTACAAACCATTCTGCCCCCAAACTACTGAATATACATTTTCTCATCAACACATGGGACATTTTCCAAGATTTATTCTATCTTAGGCCACAAAATAAGTCTCAGCCAATTCAAAAAAATTGAAAATCATACCATGTATCTTCTCAAATCACAGTGGAATAAAACTAGAAATCAATTCCAAGAGAAACACTCAAAACTAAACAAATTCATGGAAATTAAACAACTTGCTGCTGAATGATCCTTAGCTCAATGATGAAATTAAGATGGAAATCAAAATATTTCTCAAACTAACTGACGAAGGGAATGCTAGATTTCAAAATCTATGGGATACAGAAAAAGCAGTTTTGGGGGGAAATACATGGACTTAAATGCCTACATCGAAAAGAAAGAAAGATTACACATGAACAATCCAATGTTATATCTCACAGAACTGGAAAAAGAAGAACACACCAAACCCAAAGCCAGCAGAAGAAAAGAAATAACAAATCTCAGCACAGAAATAAATGAAACGGAAACCAAAAAAGCAATACAAAGGATCAGTGAAACAAAAAGTTGGTTATTTGAAAAGATAAACAAAATTATTAGGCCACTAGCCAGATTAACAAGAAATAGAAGAGGAAGAACTAAAATGATCTCATTCAGAAATGAAAAAGGAGATATTAAAACTGATAGCACAGAAATACAAAATATCAT
>NW_012144966.1:19806305-19808145 GCF_000956105.1 Propithecus coquereli
GTATGTAAAGTGATTAACCCTAGTATCTGGTACATTGTTAGTCCTCAGTAGATAGTAATTCTCATCTTTATCATCATTAATAATGTTATAATTTCCAAGATCTAGGACTATAGTTTAAATATCTTCCATATCTACATCCTCTAATCTTGGCACAATACAATAAAAAATACACACTGGTATGGGATTTTACTTTGACAATTAAAAAATCAGAAAGAAAAGCAAAAATGGAAATTAAAAAGGTTATTGGTTTTCCCTCCAAGATGGTGGAGTAGAAGCAGCCCGCACACGCCACTTTCTGGGAGAGGATCAAAAACCGCAAGTAGGTGCTCACCTATAGATGGACACTCTAGGAGAGAGCATTGCAGATCATCAGAGAACTGACAGCAGACACTAAGAGTGAAGAATACTGGGTCAGGAAGTTCCACTCGCCAAGATCGGGAGACACCTACACATGAGGAAGTGATAAAGAAGACAGACCCAGGGCCCCATGCTCCCTGTGCGGACTCTACGACTTGAGCTGTGAGGAACGTGGGTCCCCGTGCTGATGGATGAACTGCTTTGAGACTGTATAGTGAAGTTGCATCGGAGACCAGCCTCAGCAGGGTCTGGTTGGTCTCTGTTAGTCTCTGCAGCTGATGCCACTCTGAGCTCTCAGGTCTAGAGCTCCAGGTCTACACAGGGATTGTGGTCCCTGCACCTGCCCCTTGCCAGTCTAGGGAGGGAGCAGGGAGAACAGACACTTTCGCACAACCGTGACTAGGAGCCAGACACCCCCAACCCCCAACCAGGAAACTTGAGCAGATCTCGGTAGCAGCCTCACGACCTGTGGGGGGAAAGAGCCCCAGCCATCCAGCAGCTCAGCCCCTGCAGCCCCACACCCTGCCCAGTGGAGCAAACAACTTGGCCTGTGCACTGTTGTGCAGAGGCCCACACCCCTGTGGATCTGGGTGCTGAGAGGAGGTCCACGCCTGCACAGACCTGCATGCATATGGCAGGCCGCAACCTCTGATCTTTTGTGTAGGCAGGTAAGCCATGCTCCTGCCTTGAGTATCACGCTGTGGTACATGCCCTTTAATTCTGTGAACTGCCTGGCAGGCCACGCCCCTGCAGCACTGCCGGACACCACGTCTGCATTCTAGCTTTTCACTATGGACCTGCTAGCCACAAGCTTCCCCCTTGTTGTGTACCACCATTATACCTAGACCTGGATGGAGTGAATGCCTGACATCTGCGGCCACTGCCTATATAGCCTCACCAAACAGCCACTCCCACCACTGTGGGGAGACCTCAGCAGAGCAATCTTCCACAACACTCACCTCAGTGGAGAAGGACTCACCTAGTCCCCTGACTGAGACTTTCAATGGGGGTCTAGCGATGAACCCACTGTTCTACAAAGAGATCCCCCGGCACTGGCCAATATCCTGTGACACACCCAGGCACTCATCAAGGTCCCACGACCACCCAGGCACCAGCCAAGGTCACTCCACTTGACTCTGTGGAGAAGGGCTTTTGCAGCCCCCTGCCTGAGCTTCCAACAGTGGCTTGAGAACCAATACACCAATCTGAATGAATACCCCCAGCATTGGCTTGGACTGTGACAACCACAGGGGATCACAATGATGCAGGAGAACAGATGTGTTACAGGCTCTCAGTGCACTGCCCTTCTCCTAATGGGTCAATAGTCTAAAATAGGATGTGAAAGCAAAGCATTATTTAGGGAACTCTCCCCCTTCTCAAAAAGTAGGAGAGTTCCCAGCAAATAATAGGTGTGCTACCAGCCCTGAGCTGAGAGATGAGGTTTTAGATGAGAAGAAACCAGAAAAAAAGATCTGGTAACATA
>NW_012144966.1:19812460-19815721 GCF_000956105.1 Propithecus coquereli
CAAAGAAAATAATCAATAGGTCAAAAGATATTCTATAGAATGAGAGAAAATATTTGCAAACTATATATCTAACAAAGGGCTAATATCCAGAATCTATAAAGAAATCAAACAAATCAGCAAAAAAAAAACAACACCCCCCAAAAAATAACAACCCCATCAAAAAGTGGGCAAAAGATATGAACAAAAGTTATTAGAAAGAAGATAGACAAATGGCCAACTAACATGAAAAAATGTTTAACATCACTTATCATCAGGGAAATGCAAATTAAAACTATAACGAGATACCACCTTACCCCTATCAGAATGACCATCATTATAATAAAAAGTCCCAAAACAAAAGATATTGGCATAGATGCAGAGAGAAACAAGCTCTTATACACTCTTGGTGGAACTGCAATTTAGTACCACCTCTGTGGAAAACAATATGGAGATTCCTCGAAGACGTAAATGTAGACCTACCATTCGATCTAGCAATCCTCCTGTTAGGTATCTACCCAAAGGAAATGAAGTCATTTTCTTTTTTATTACAAAATTTTTACAGGGGTACAAATGTTTGGGTTACATCTATTGCATTTTTATCAAAAAGACACTGGCGCTTGAATGTCTATCCCAGCATAATTCACAATTGCAAACATATAGAGTCAACCTAAGTACCCATCAATGTGTGAGTGGATAAAGAGAATGGTGTGTGTGTGTGTGTGTATTATATAGAGTACTACTCAGCCATAAAAAGGAATGAAATAATGTTTGCAGCAACTTGGGTGGACCTGGACACCATTATCCTAAGTGAAGTATCTCGGGAATGGAAACCCAAACACATACATTCTCATTAAAAGTAGGAGCTAAACAATGTGTACACCCAGGCACAAAACGACATAAAGGACATGAGAAACTGAGAAAGGAGGACAGTCCGAAGGACTGTGTGGGATAAAAACTTACCTGTTGGGTACAATGAACACTATTCTTGTGATGGGCACACCAAAAGCCTTGACTTAAGCATTCTACAATGCATCATATCCATGTAACAAAAACACTTGTACCATCTGAATTAATATTTTGAAATTAAAAAAAAAAGAAATGGAGTAAGTCAAAAGTTCTGTGATAATCAGTAGTGGATTTATTCCTGTAAATAGTCACTGCACTACAGCTTGGGCAACATAGCAAGACCCCATCTTGGTGAAATGTTCTTGGTGAAATGCCAATAAGGAACCTATTCTATTAAATAGGAAATCCATCATGTAGGACAAAATATCATGCAATACATATATCAGCCAAAACCTCAATCAGTTTTCTAAAACTTTACTGAGACTCAGTTAAATGCCTATGTGTTTTTAAAAACCATGGTTTAGAACACAGGAAATTTTTAGGGCAATGAAACTACTCTATATGACATGATAATGGTAGATGCATGTCATTATACATTTGTCCAAACCCATAGAATGTACAACATCACGAATGAACCTTAATGTAAACCATAGACTTTGAATGATAATTGTGTCAACATAGGTTCATCAATTGTAACCAATGCACCTCTCTGGTGGGTGTTGTTGATAACAGGGAAGCTATGCATTTGTGGGAGCAGGAGGTATATGGGAAATCTCTGTACCTTCTGCAGTGAACCTAATTTTGCTGTGAACCTAAAATTGCTCTAAAAAATAAAGTGCATTTAAAAAAATAAAAAAAAAAGATATTACAAGAAGGAATATGTGGAATATGTGCAAGAAAGGGAGAAGAGATGACAGAAGAACTTGGATGGAATGATTATGGATGCTCACTCTGTTTGGAGTCTCTCCACCTACCTGCCTTAGCCACCATTTTTTCCCACATAGCCTGGGATCCGGCTACTCATCTCATGTCTCCATCTTTAATCATATCTGCCTGTCTCCATCCCCTAGGGTGTCAATACTATAGATTCTAGTCTCCTTCAGGATATTCAGACTCAGGGGCGATGAAAATTAGGACAAACCATACTCTGTGCATCTCTAACTACCATATTAATACAGTATCAAGAACAGTGTTGAAGGCAGGAAATCTCATAAAATGCTAAAATGCTCTGTTCTGGTGAAGAATAAGACGTAGTTTTTATATGAGACTCAGTTTTCTGTGTTTTGTTTTTCTGTGGGTTTAGTAAATCTGAAGACATTTTGTTATTTCCCTCTGCTGTAGTTTCCACCTCCTCAGGATGAGCAGAGTGCCAGATTCCTTAAGCTTCTGCGTCTAGAAGGCCCAGAGTATTAGGACCTATTTGACATTTAGTAGCCACTGAAGCAATTAGAAATGTTTAGCTACTAATTTTCAGCACATTTGCAGATATGTTTTTAGGTAACTTGGCATTAGGACTTTTGGCACTTAAACCTCCCCTTCCCCTCACCTCTCACTTCAAGCCATTTTAAACACACTAAACACTTAAACACATAGACCTTCTTGCAGAGACTCCATGCTGTCTTTGGCATTATTCCCTTTACGCACTTTTTTTTTTTTTTAATTTTCTCTTGCCTGTCCCAATGCCCCATCTGTGACCAGGCTGGTGTTCTGTGAACGAGGTACGTGTTTGGAGGGATAGGAGAGAGAACTGTGACCACATGCGGGATGGACTTTTTACCTGCTGCTCTTCTGATTATTTGTGCTTGGATGAGGCAGCTCTTAAAAAGATCTAAGATTAAGGCTGCTCAGAGGGAAACTGAACTGGGTATCAAGAGAACACAGGAGAGAATCGATGAATTACTGACCGTACTTACCTCACCTCAGCAGCATATTTAGAAATTCCTGTCTTTCCAAATTTATTGTATCTGGCTAGTCTCTCTCTGCATCTATCCTATGTAGAGGGAAAAGATAACTGAGAGTCTTGATGTTAGAGATAGTGTTTTCTTCATAGGCTTTCTATAATATGTTTGTTGATAGCCTCCTGTTGTGCAATTTCCTTTCACTTCAAAGATTTCCTTTTACTTAGATCAGATCCAAGGTTGTTATTTAGGGAGAGGAAAAAAATGCTTTTAGGAAAATGGAAAGTTCCTTCACTGTCTCCATTCTATTTCTAGCAGGGGAGAGAAAAGATGAATAAGTTTGCTATTGAGGGAGGGGGGAAGTGCCGTAAGAGATGCCAGGTGAACTTGGGTCGGAGTGAACACATGTAGTATTGGAGAAAGCCTGTGGTGGCACAAAACTGCAGCCACTGTAACATAAATCCTGCATCGAAACACTGACCACCCCTCTGCTCGCACACATCGCAAAAATCCATCATTTTCTCTTTCTTTATTTCCA
>NW_012144966.1:19816596-19817789 GCF_000956105.1 Propithecus coquereli
GATTTGGCACTGTGAAATGGTGAAAGAATTATTTAAATTTTCTGAATATCAGTTTTCTCATCCACAAGTGGAAAAAATAATTATACCTTCTTCTTTCGAATTTTTATATTAATTAACATTTGCAGAAAACATTCGATGTATTTATGGCATTTAGGCTAGACATTTTAATTTTTCCATTTTTCTCCCATCTAAAATGTAGTCGGTAATACTACTTCCTCCCTACTCCTTTTTTTGACACGTAATTATACATATTTATGCAGTACAATTTGATATTTTGATGTATGTATGTGTTATATAATTAGTGTATCTATCACTCCTGCATTTGTTATTTCTTTGTGGTGAGAACATTCAAAACTTCTCTTCTAACTATTTTGCAATGTACAATACCTCACTGTTAACCATAGTCACCCCACTGTGCAATGGACCACAGTAACCTATTCCTCCTATTTAATTGTAACTTCGTACCTGTTGACCAATCTCTCCTCCCATTCTCTATCCTTCTCCAGTCTCTAGTAGCCACTGTTCTACTCTCTACTTCTATGAGATCAGTTTTTTGACATGAGTGAGATCATTTGGTATTTGTATTCCCATGTCTGGCTTCTTTCACTTAACATAATGTCCTCCAGGTTCATTCACATTGTTGGAAATGACAGGATTTCATTCTTTTTTTTATGACTGATAGTATTGCATGCTGTATATATACCACATTTTTAAATCTATTCATCTACTATTGAACACTTAGGTTCATTCATATCTTGGCTATTGTGAATAGTGCGACAATAAACATGGGAGTGCATATATTTCGATATACTGATTTCTTTTTCTTTGGATATATATACCTATTAGTGGAATTACTGGATTATATGGTAGTTCTATTTTTAGGCTTTTGAGGGACCTCAATACCATTTTCCATAATGGTTGTACTAATTTCCATTCCCACCAATAATATGTAAGTATTCCTTTTTTTTTTAACACCCTTGTCAACACTTTAATTCTTTTGTCTTACTGATGACAGCCATTCTAACTGGAAAGAGATGGTATCTCTCATTGTGGTTTTGATTTGCATTTCCCTGACAATTAGTGATTGTTGAGCATTTTTCGGTATATATGTTGGTCATTTCTACTTCACACCCTTATGGCCGAAATGAGATAAGGCACATGCCAACACTTTAATTCTTTTGCCTTACTGATGA
>NW_012144966.1:19817839-19819762 GCF_000956105.1 Propithecus coquereli
TCTAGAGAAAATGGACAAATTCCTGGAAACACACAACCTCCCATGCCTGAATCAGGAAGAAATAGAAATCCTGAACAGACTGATAATAAGCACCAAGATTGAAGAAGCAAAAATTCTCCCAACAAAAAAGCCCTGGGCCAGATGGATTCACAGCCAAATTCTATCAGACCTACAGAGAACTCTATCTATCTTACAGAAACTATTCCACAACATTGAGAAAGAGGGAATCCTCTCTAACTCATTCTATGAAGCCACTATCACCATGATACCAAAGCCAGGAAATGACAGAACAAAAAAGGAAACCACAGACCAATATTCCTTGTGAATGCAGATACAAAAATCCTTGACAAAATATCAGCAAACCAAATTCAACAGCACATCAAAAAGACAATCTACCATGATCGAGTGATTTTTATCCTAGGGATGCAAGAATGATTTAACAAACCCAAATCAATAAATATAATTCACCATACAAAAAGAAACAAAAACAAAGACCACATGATCATCTAAACAGATACAGAAAAAGTATTCAATAAAATTCAGCACCCTTTCATGATAAAAAAACATCCACAAACATGGCATAGAAAGAATATACCTCAAAATTATAAAAGATGTATATGACAAACCCTCAGCCAACTTCATACTGAATGGGGAAAACTGGAATGCATTCCACCTAAGAACTGGAAAAAGACAAGTGTGCCCATGGTCACCACTTCTATTCATCATACGCTGGAAGTCCTAGCCAAGCAATCAGGCATGGGAAAGAAATAAAGGGCATTCAAATTGGGAAAGATGAGGTCATACTATTCCTGTTGGCTTATGATATAATTTTGTATCTAGAAAACTCTACAGACCCTACCAAAAGACTCCTGAAATTGATAAACACATTCAGCAAAGTCTCAGGTTACAAAACCAATGTTCACAATCAGTAGCATTTCTACATACCTATACCAGTCAAGCTGAGAGTCAAATAAAGGTATCAATGCAATTCACAATAGCTACAAAGAAAATAAAATACTTACAAATATACTTAAATAAGGTGTTGAAAGATCTGTACATGGAGAACTACAAAACACTGATGAAATAAATCACAGACAAATAATAATAATAAAAAAACCTCTTGCTCATGAATTGGTAGAATCAACATCATTAAAATGTCAATACTGCCCAAAATGATTTTCAAATTCAGTGCAATCCTCATCAAAATGTCAACATCACAGTTCACAGATCTAGGAAAGAAATTTCTAAACCTCATTTGGAACCAAAACAGATCCCAAATAGCCAAAGCAATCCTAAGCAAAAAGATCAAATCTGGAGGCATCACATTACCTGACTTCAAATTATACTATAATACAAGGCTATAAATGAGCAAAACAGCATCATTCTGGTATAAAAGTAGACATAGAGACCAATGGAACAGAATAGAGAATGCAGAGATAAAACCATCTACCTACAACCAACTGAAATTCAACAACACAGACAACAATATACACTTGGGAAAGGAATCTCTATTCAATAAATGGTGCTGAGAAAATTCAATAGTCACATGCAAAAAATGAAACAGGACACCTATCTCTTACCAGGTACAAAAATAAATTCAAGATGGATAGAGGACTTAAATACGAAGCATGCAACCGTAAAATTCTAGAAGAAAATGTAGTAAAAACTCTTCTAGACATTGGTCTATGCAAAGAATTTATGACTAAGACCCCAAAGATAAATGCTCCAACAACAAAAATATTTCAAAGAGACTTGTTTAAATTTAAAAAAAGCATCTACACAGCAAAGAAAATAATCAATAGGTCAAAAGATATTCTATAGAATGAGAGAAAATATTTGCAAACTATATATCTAACAAAGGGCTAATATCCAGAATCTGTAAAGAAATCAAACAAATCAGCAAAAAAAAAACAACACCCCCCA
>NW_012144966.1:19820081-19820829 GCF_000956105.1 Propithecus coquereli
CAGCCACTGTAACATAAATCCTGCATCGAAACACTGACCACCCCTCTGCTCGCACACATCGCAAAAATCCATCATTTTCTCTTTCTTTATTTCCACTATATACCTACCATAGAGCTAAGCATCTGCTCGATGATTTGAGGTCCTTCCCACTCTGGTTCATCGTTAACGTAGCTTCTACGTGGCATCCACATTAAGCTTCCTAAAATGCACGTCTGGTCATAGCACTCACTTTATGGTGCATACATGTTCAAACATTTTGTATTGTCTACCAAACCACCTGAACTCTTTGGTTTGACACCAAGAACAACCCTAATCTACATGAACACACCCCTTACTTATTTCCTTGCTGTTTCCTTCTACGTTTATTCTCTTGTTCTTTTATTTTTGGCTTTATCTTTCTTTACTTTTTGTTGCTCTCTCTTCCAGGCTTTAAATATATTCTTTAAGTTTTCTTATCTACGAATCTATTTAAGCCACATAATAATATTACGAGATGGATGCTATTTTAGTCCCATTTTATAGTTGAAAAAAACTGATGTTTAGCAAGCTTAAATACCTTGTCTAGCATAATTCTAAAGCTATCAAGAAGTGAAGCTTTAACTAGTATTTCAACAAGTTATTTTTAAATGTACCCTTTAGAACCATTAAATAAGTTATCAGATACCATATACATCCAAGTACTGACACATGGTAGATAGTTGAATATATGTATCTCAATTTCAAGGAAAATATTTGAGCTACAAATGTA
>NW_012144966.1:19822654-19823676 GCF_000956105.1 Propithecus coquereli
ATAGTTTTCAATGTGTGTTGTTAATGTATTTACAGTGAGTGGAGATTTTTTAAAATTTGAAAGCATTTTGACTGCAAGGATTTTTTCCAAACTGTGAATAAAGTTGTTAGCTTTAATGGCTCTTACTGGTCTCCCTACCACAAAACAATATCTCTTTACAACTGGCAAGGGAAACTAGCTTGGTTGTCTGGAGACATCTATGAGTTTTTCCTTACTCAATACTTACCTACATGCATATTCTCTAAGGAAAACTCTAGGAAATTTGATTATATTTGTAAATAGACAATATTATGATCCAAGGCTGCCAAGAAATTCCTAGGAGGTTTTCAAAGAAACAACTTGAAATAAACAGTATTATTAAAAAGCATAACACCATGGATTTAGCCCACATGGTGTATAATTTCTGTGTAGCTTGAAAAGTGTGAGCAAGTCTATTCTTCCCTAGGTATGATTATCAATGCAGGGATTATGACTGTAAGGATGTAAGAAGTCAGAGAGGAACTAAGAATATTGGAAAGTTAAGAGGAGAAAATTGTGATTGCTGCTTTTGTCTAATTCTACATCTTTCCTGGTGGAGTAAAGGGACACATTTATAGTGTGGACATCTTCCAAGATTTCCAAGGAAAAGAGCAGCTGTTACATTCAAGGTATAAGGTTTTCCAACTTGTCATCATGATGGTCATAGTATGCTACAGAGGGAGTAGGGAAAGATAAATCAGATTTGTGTGTTCAACACATCACATCTAGAATTCCCGCCCCCCCCCACATACTAGCTTTTGAAAATTTGAAGAATAAATGGAATGTGAAAGTTAATGATAAAATGTTAGAAATGATAGAAAGAGGTGGAGGGTTTAGAATAACGGCAAGTATAGTTGGATAGGTACATATGAGTTCTCTTGATGACAAAACTTGGAGAGATATGGAATTGTGCTGGAAAGAACAAACATGGGAAAAGAAACCTGCGTTCTATTTTGACTCTGTCATTAATCTAGCTGTATAACACGTTTAAATTTTGTTGCATA
>NW_012144966.1:19835251-19837130 GCF_000956105.1 Propithecus coquereli
TGGGCCCAATTCTTGTATTGAAAACTTAATCCCCAATGCAACAGTGTTGAGAAGTGAAACCTCTAAAAGATGATTAGGTCATTAGGACTCTGCCTGCATGAACACATTCATGCCATCATCACAGAAGTAGGTTCCTGATAAAGGAACGAGTTCGGTCCCTTTCTGTCCTCTCTCTTGCACTTGTGTTCTCTTGTCTTTCTGCCTGCTGCCATAGGATATCACAGCAACAAGTCCCTCCCAGATGCTGGCACCTTAATATTGTACTTCTCAGCCTCCAGAACTGTGAAAAGTAAATTTCTTTTCTTTATATATTATCTAGTTTGTGTTACTCTGTTACAACAACACAAAATGAACTTAGACACTATGGCAACTTGTTTTCTTATGCTTTATGTATTTTTTTACTCCTGCCTCAAATTTCACCAGGATTATATATATAGTGCTCAGTGCCCCCGGTGTCTATCAAATGTAATACAGGTGAATACCGATTTTAGTGCCCCATATTTGTCTGACTTTTAATTTTTATTTATTCATTTTGGCCCTTGAGAATATTTTAATTCCCTGCCAGCTCAATACTTATCAACATTCAAAGAGCTGTTTGTGCATGTAAACATGTGTGTACATTTCTCTTTTTTAAAATTTCATTTCATATTATGGGGGTATAAACACTTTGGTTACATATATTGCCTTTGCACTGCCTGAGTCAGAGCTACATGTGTGACCATCTCCCAGACAGTGGTTAGATGTGAGTTTCCCCATCCCTCTCTCCTGCCTCCCACCTGCCTGACACCTGATGAATGTTACTTCCATATGTACACATAAGTGTTGATCAGTTAGTGCCCATCAATACGTGAGAGAATAAATAAAATGTGGTATACGTATACCATGGAGTAATACTCAGCCACAAAAAACAACAATTAGTTCACCAACAAATACCTCTTGAATTATCCTGGATGGAGCTGGAGCCCAAGTGAAGTATCACGAGAATGCATTTCTTTTTCTCTATTTACGCATTGCTTTAAATTTTATCTATTGTTTTTAGCTGTTCACAGCAGCATGATCAGCGTGTAAAACCCACCCCAACACTGAAAATAGAGGTCACGTTTTAATTTTCTGCTGATAATATCTTCTAACTGTTAATCAAATGAGCAACACCATATTAAAAAGCTTTATTTATCATCTGGTAACACCCCTCACAGCGGAAGCACTACCTCTTTAACATAAATCCTGGCACATAGTAAATGTCCAATGAAACACTCCATCCCTCTTTACTAATATACAGATACATATACAGTTGGTTAACACTTCTTACATTTTTACAATGTTCCAAACACTGAGCTCTTTCACAACATTCTCTCATTCCTTCTCAAAATAAGCTTTAAAGTGTATCTAGTGAAGAATGGTCAGATTTGTGATACATTTTAGTTTGAGCAATTGCACATACAGTGGCACTGTTATACTTTTCCTTTCTATTTGAGAAAATAGGCTTAGAGAAGTAATGCTGCTTATCCAAGATCACACAGCTAGGAAGTGGTAATGCTAAAATATAAACCAGTGTGCACATTTGCAAACCTCTATTTCCCATATGCAATTTATCCAACCTACTTTGTTTTAAGCTGAGAATCTTAATGAATAGGAAACAATTTAGTGTTACATCACACAGACATAAATTTTTCAATTTAAGATTACCATATTTTAATCAAATATTATCTCTAACTAAAAAATTAAAGGTAGCCTAAGCCAGACTATCAATCTAGTGAAATTTGGGACTTTATTTTTAGATGATGTTTTTTTTATGAAAAATTTAACACAGATTTTTATTTCCTTCTGAGATAAAGTTGATGTCTGAATTGTGAAAGTAGTCTTTAGATCTTATCTAAGC
>NW_012144966.1:19847460-19849751 GCF_000956105.1 Propithecus coquereli
TTCTGTTTGTGTCCATACTATAAAGGTGAGTAACGCACAATTCCTGATCTAACCATAAAAATAGCACCTTGAATGGTGGCATCCAAAATGCTATTTCAATGTTCTAACTCCCAGAACCTATGCATGTAACCATATTTGGGAAATGAGTCTTCATAGACATCATAAACTAAGGATCTGCAGATGAGATCATCCTGTATTATCCAGGTGGGTCCTAAACCCACTGAAAGTGATCAGGGGGAGATTGGATACAGAGAGAAGTGGAGAGGACAGGCACAAATTTGAAGAGGGAGGCAGAAATCACAGTTATGCAGCCACAAGCCAAGAAACATCTGAAGTTACCAGAAGGTGGAAAAGACAAGGAAGGATTCTTCCCTAGGGCCTTCAGAGGGAATTTGGCCCTTCAGACACCTTGACTTTGTACTCTGATCTCCATAACTGTAAGAGAATAATTTTCTGTTGTTTTAAGCCACCAGGTTTGTGTTAATTTGTTATGGCAGCCCTAGGAACCTAATAGAGTTGTTGCTTGATATCTGTGGGGAGTGGCTTCCAGGAGCCCCATCGAATACCAAAATCCACAGATGCTCAAGCCCCTTATATAAAATGATTAGTATTTGATATAATCTACACACATCTCCCTGTATACTTTAAATCACCTCTAGATTACTTACAATACCTAATAAAATGCCCACATATCACTTCATTCATGTGGATTCAACATAGTACTCAGTGTGTGGCATATTCAAGTTTTGGTTTTTGGAACTTTGTAATTTTTTTCTTTTTTCCAACCGTATATGTACAATTTCTGATCCCATAAAGCTCTGTGTAGTGAAGGAGTGTGTATATATACACACACACACACACACACACACACACACAAATAATTAAACATATCACTTTGATCACTTTGATATAATTTTGAAAGCATTGTCTTTGAACCAGAGGGACTTGAGTTCAAGTTACTATTCTTCTAAAATCTGCCTGTGTTTCAATTTTCTCATCTGTATTATGAAAAGGATAGTTCTCAGGGTTGTCCTGACTGGTGGATGAGTTGATTGTTGCATCACACCATGCTCATTAGTTTAGGAGTTTGGGGTGTTACTGTCCAGTACTTAACAATCTTACTAATCAAGTACATATGAGAAGTAATAAAGAATCTATAAAATTTTACTTCACATGAGGTATAAATTATTTCTTCCAAATTTTATTGAGTGTACAAGGAATCAGTGTGGTGATTAGTCAAATTATTAGGAGACTCTCTATTCTTTTGACCTCCACTCCCATCTCCGGGTTTTCAGTGGATGTAGATCCTTTATGAAAGGCTCCTTGGATTCTATATTTCTTCTATAAATTCCCTTTGAATCTTTAGTACTTTTTCTCTTTGTTTTTTGATTCCTACCACTTGTCTACTTGTCCATGTTTTCCTTGCTCTGCTGAGTAAGGAGGAAAGAATTCCCTTAACATCTTTTTGCTATCATCTCTTCTTGTCACATCTCCTGTAATTTATTTGCTAAAAGTATGTCTGTGTTTCCCTCAGCAATAAATTGCTAAATCATGTTCCATGTACTTTCCCAGAATGTTAATATGAACTATTGATGATAAACATCCACATATGTTCCTGCACATGCATGCATACAGGAAAAACTCACTCTGCCAAATATATAAAGTGGTTTGTGTAGTGCCTTACACATACTATAACCTTAAAATTGTTTTATTAAAAAGTAGTAAATGAATATTATATGCACAATATAAAAATATCTGAATTATGTATTATTTTTAAAGTAATATAAATTACATGAATTTGTATTATACAATTTAAGTACATTTTAAACCTTCAGTAAATCTCCACATTAGATAATTTCTTGGACTTCCATTCACTGCTTGATTCTTTTACAAAGCATAATCAATCATGACTCAGTTCCCAGAATGAAGAAACTTATTTTATGAAAGTTTAAAAAACTGCACAAATTTTCAAAGAACTTGATTTTAATGCACAAAACTGATTGAAAACTACTCCACAGGAAACTCAATTTCTAGACATAAAAGTATTGCTGAGCTTATTGATTTGAGATGCATCTTCACCCTGGGATGCCACTTTCTTAACAAATGTTCTACCTTGGTTTCTTTGTATATAGAAGAAAAGGGAAATAAGGCTGACATTAGTTTTCCAAGGTTTATAATATAATATTACTTAAATTATAGTAAACTGTCAACTAATAAAAGCCTTAAGAAGTTGAATAGGTAATAAATATCAGTTTAAGATTGGCTAACGAAGCAGAAATGTCTAAGTAAAA
>NW_012144966.1:19849801-19851985 GCF_000956105.1 Propithecus coquereli
TATATATTTGAGCACTTATCATTCTCATGAATTATTTTGTTTTGTTTTATTTTTGTTTGATTTTATCTGTCTCGTCCCACTAGAGCATAAACGATGAGCAGACACTTTGTCTGTTTACCATGGTGCCCCCAGAACCTGGAACAATAAACATAAGAGGTGAATTTTTGTTTAATGAATAATATTTAATGGCACTTATGAAGCTTTTCTGAATCCAATTTTCTTCAAATAATGCTTTCAAAACTGAAGAGTAAAATGTGGTTATATGTGTAATGAGCTGATATTTCTAGTCACAAGGCAATCTCTGATTCATCATTGCCATCTTTTCCCTTAGTATTTCTATTTTTTCCTTTTCTTTTGGGCTCTATTTTTTTTTGGCCTTCTTTCCCTATACTTCTTCCCTTTCTTTTTCTCCCATTTCTCTGTGGATAGTAGATTTCTATGAGTCTGGTTGATTAAACTTATTGTCATTTCTAATGCCTCACAGTCAGTGGACTTTGCAAAAGAGGAAATTAAAATAGCAAACTCAGTAGCTCAAGGTCAAATATTAATGCTCATCCATATGAGTAGACACTAGAGATGCAAATGATGGTATTGAGTTTTTCTGAGAGTATCAGTGTGGAGCTTTTATTGTTTTGTTATTAGAAAGATAAGTCATTGTGGGGATCAACCCACACGTTGCATTCACTTTAATAGCTTTCCTTATTGTTGCCCAGAAATGTGCATCAGCATAGATTGTAAACTATTGCTCTCTTAATCTTCCATTCAGGAAATGAGTGTGCCTCAATGAAATATTAATACCCTTTCCTTTCAGCTTTTAAGATAGGATCTATTTTTCCTTCTGGTTGCTGTTAAAAACAAAAGAGTCTGTTTATTAAAACAAGAAGTCACATGACAGTAGGGGCTCTGGTGATTAGTAACATGCCATCATTAAACTTGACATTGTTTTGACTGGTGGGGAAGACATAAAGTGAGATAATAAAACACAATAAATTATAAAACAAAAGCAGTGTGTATGCTAAGACTAAAGTCATTTTAAGAGTGATTTTATACATATCTATCATAAATTTAAGCTGACTCAAATACTGAGAGAAGTTGTGTGCACTATATGTTTAAAATGACACAAAAACTGCCTCTTAATATGAAGAAATTTCCACAAAAATAAATTTCGAGTTATGCATTTAATAATTACAGACAAATTCTCATTAGTATATAAGATACCGCTGTTAGCAAGTTAATTAAACAGCTATTGAATGCTTACCATGCACACAACTATTTTAAGTGCAAGAAATATGGTGGTAAATCATGCAAGATTCTTGCCCTCATGAAGATGACCTTTTAGTGAGGCGAATGATATAGTAAGCATGAAAACAAAAATATCACCCTTTCAGACTGCAATAAAGGCTTTGCAAAATGGGTATATATGATGGGTGCCACTAGAGCTACTCCAGTTAGGGTGGTCAGGAAAAGCTTTTGTAAAGAGGTGATCTTTGAGATGAGGCATAAATCATCCAAAGGAAACTATGCAAAATACCAGAGAACAGCATCTGTGCTGAAGGGTATAAAAGGTACAAAGGCAATGGGGTTTCCAGATAGAAAGAAGACACACATGTCTGGAGTATATTATTAAAAAGGAAAAAAACTAAAAATAAACCTCCTGGAGAGATAAGTAGTTATCAGCTTATGTTGAGTCTGGTAGAATAATTATAAGAAATTAGAATTTATTATAATTTCTAAACCAAGTTATTGAAATGTTTTAATGACAAGAGTGATATCGTCCTTTTTTGTTTGTTTGTTTGTTTTTTTTGTTTTTTTTTTTTTACATGATGCTGTGTTGTCTGGAGAGTGGATTGTAATGTGATTAAGTCTGGAAGTGGAGAGACCAGTTTGGAGCATGTTTTTGTTGTACCAGTAAAAAATAGTGATGATCTTGAATGCTAGGGAAAAAGTGTAACTAGTGAAGAGCACTCAGATTTGTGATTTACATTCTTGATAGAGCCAACCAGAATTATTGGTAGATGGCACACATGGATGAAGAAAACAAACTAATCACAAATGACTGTAGGTTTTATTTTGAGCAACTGCATGTATAGAGGCACCATTATAGAATAAGAAGACTAACATAAATTTAAATTATGTAGCTTAAATACAATAAAAATAAATTTGGTGTGTACCTTATTATAGCCA
>NW_012144966.1:19852470-19854944 GCF_000956105.1 Propithecus coquereli
TTGAAAGCACCAGATTCTAACATTTAATGTTTGCATGACATATTTAAGGACCCAAATGCATGTATGTCTCCAGGCATTACTGAAATTCATCTGAGCAGTTTTTCCTATGCTTGTGCAACTAGTATTGCCCAATTTTCATGTCTTTGAATTGTGATCACAATAATTCACTTTTCTGGCATGAGGTAATATTTTATTTCCCCATTAGTATTTGCAAGAAGCATATTTTGATTAAAGATTCAGCACTTTGCATCCCATCTTCATTTTAAAATTCAATGTTGTTAATCTATAATTCTCCCCTGAGGTATTTTTTTATTACCACTACAAACTGGTATTCACATCACTTTTTCTTAAGCTATGAAGACATATGGTGGTTTTAATAAATGTATTGTTAAAAGTGTGTTAATCTTTATAATGTACAATGAGACACTTTTTTCTATAACTATTTCATTACTCTGTATATTTCATTCCAATAACAAGGGTTAGAACAAATCCATCTGTATAGACCTAGATTCATGTAATTATTTTATATAAAGTGTTAATAGCTCCATGTTGATATAAAGTCAATTAAATCAGAAATGAATGTAGACTATGTGGATGTAGTTTTGCCCATTTACTTTTCAACCAGAAGAGAATATCACTGTATTAAAAATTTTGTTTTGCCAACATTACAAGAGAATCATAGTTTTTAAAGTTGTATCTTTTTTACAAGGGAGGTTACACATCAATTTATTGACTTTGATTCTTAACCTGCTATTCTTTTGTAAATTTCCTATATATTCTTTGAAGCATTTTTTTATTGAAACGTTTCCTTTAATCAAGAAGAGTGAAGTTTTATGTGGTATTAAATCCCAATATCTCATTAGCTTAGAACAAGAAAAATTTGTCTCATTCAAGTCGCAATTGGATGCCGTAAGGCAGTGCTTCTTGGCCTTTCTATAAATCTAAAAACGATGTCTCTAAACTCCACATTCTTCCCTAATGTAATGATACTAAATGGAACTTATAGTTGTGAGGATACTGGACAAGGGAAAGAGAGTGCTGAAGTATTGGGAGGCTGCTTTTCAGGGCTACGATTGGAAGTGGTTGTATTTTACATTATTTCAAACCATATTTCACTGGCCAGAAATGACTCACAAAATTCCCAACTTAATTTTAAGGGAAGCTGAAGAAGTGCGTGTGGAAGAAACATTGTCACCACCACAGCTGGTGATATTTTTGGTGCTAGGCTTGCAAAGTTTTTCCCTATCTAACGATTAAAGAACTAATATAATGCTACCACCACTAATAATTATCATTTTTATTATTGTGATTATTGAAGATTTTTCTCATTCTTTGTACAAATCAAAACAACTTCAGAGTGTTTATTATAAACTTAAGTGAAAAACAATTATCCTGATCCACAGTTTTCTTGCATCTTGGGGTAGTTATTTTGATATATTTTGAAATAATGACTATGTTAAAATATAGGTCAGGTTAATGTGGTTGCTATATATTGGGTAAAAATATCCTGTGGCATTGAAATTACAATTATACCAAGCCAAAAATATTATAATATACCAATTTGATTAAGTAGTAATTTGTCCTTTGTTATAATTTGATAAAAATATATTGAGTTTATTATGTGCTAGGCCTTTCTGTTTGTGTCCATACTATAAAGGTGAGTAACGCACAATTCCTGATCTAACCATAAAAATAGCACCTTGAATGGTGGCATCCAAAATGCTATTTCAATGTTCTAACTCCCAGAACCTATGCATGTAACCATATTTGGGAAATGAGTCTTCATAGACATCATAAACTAAGGATCTGCAGATGAGATCATCCTGTATTATCCAGGTGGGTCCTAAACCCACTGAAAGTGATCAGGGGGAGATTGGATACAGAGAGAAGTGGAGAGGACAGGCACAAATTTGAAGAGGGAGGCAGAAATCACAGTTATGCAGCCACAAGCCAAGAAACATCTGAAGTTACCAGAAGGTGGAAAAGACAAGGAAGGATTCTTCCCTAGGGCCTTCAGAGGGAATTTGGCCCTTCAGACACCTTGACTTTGTACTCTGATCTCCATAACTGTAAGAGAATAATTTTCTGTTGTTTTAAGCCACCAGGTTTGTGTTAATTTGTTATGGCAGCCCTAGGAACCTAATAGAGTTGTTGCTTGATATCTGTGGGGAGTGGCTTCCAGGAGCCCCATCGAATACCAAAATCCACAGATGCTCAAGCCCCTTATATAAAATGATTAGTATTTGATATAATCTACACACATCTCCCTGTATACTTTAAATCACCTCTAGATTACTTACAATACCTAATAAAATGCCCACATATCACTTCATTCATGTGGATTCAACATAGTACTCAGTGTGTGGCATATTCAAGTTTTGGTTTTTGGAACTTTGTAATTTTTTTCTTTTTTCCAACCGTATATGTACAATTTCTGATCCCATAAAGCTCTGTGTAGTGAAGGAGTGTGTATA